>NC_059193.1:2767331-2847331 GCF_020615455.1 Coregonus clupeaformis
TTCCTCATGGAAGTGGACGTGCAGCACTCTTGTCCTCCAGAGAGCCCAGGTTGGAGACTGTGTCTCTTCCCTTCCCAAACCTTCAGCTCATCAGCTCCTCATTTGTTTCAGCTGCGTGGGAAGATTGGCCATAGAGGGGTGGGAGTTCCCGACCCTACCAGCAGATGGAGCCATAGCTGTCTGGGTTTGCAGCCACCTCAGGGGGATGTAACGTCCCTCCAGGACACAGCCTCTCGTGACATCACACATCCCCCTCCTCGGGACCGACGTCCTCGTCGGGGTAAAGGCAGCGAAGAAGGCATCACGCCGGGAGAGGGCGTCCGCATTGCCGTGGTGCTTGCCCGACTGCTCTCTCTTCAACTCCTCCAACTCTAGGACCAGGGACTCAGCCTCCTGTTGTCTCTCCTTGAGTTTCTTACTGAACGCATCAGCCTTGGTTTTAGCAGAGTTTAGCTTCTGTTGAGCAGCTTTCAGTTCCTTCTCTCTCTCTGCCTCCGCATTCTTCATCTTGTTCTCCAACACCTTGTACTTCTCCTCTGCCTTCTTCTGGACCTCCTTACTCCTGCGCAGGGTCTCCTCACACTCCTCGATGGTCCTGCGCAGCCTCTCCAGCTCCTCCTGTTGCTTAGGGAAGGAGCTCTGTTGGAGTTTAGCCTGGAGGATATCTAACTCTTCTGTCTTCATGTCTAACTGTTGCTTTAACAAACGATACCTCTCAGCGGTCCCCTTCAGACCAGACAGTTCTTTGTCCAGATTCTGTAGCTCCGTCTCTGTGTCGGTCTGGGCACCTGCCATCCCTATCAGAGCCCGGGCGGGAGTGAGTAACTCGGAGGATTGCACCGGAGCCTTCCCAGGATGAGTCTTGCCTCTCCGTTTCCGAGGTACTCGGGTTATCCTCTCCTGAGACTCTCTCCAGAGTGGGTAAAAGGCTGGGCAGTCTCGGCCCAATTAGGACAGGGACGGGGAGGGAATCAACCACCCCCCGCCCGTCGTGTGTATGGTTCCCCGTGTGCTGGTCATTGTAAGTTCAGTAATGGGGTATTCTCTGGTGTCCCCATGGACACAGGAAACTGGGAGGACTTTCCCCGGGGTCAAACACGTTGGGCCCACCAAATCCTTACGCACCAGGGTGGCCCGGCTACCAGAATCCAGTAAGGCCTCCACATCATGGTGATTCACAGTTACCGGGCAGGTGGGGGGTCGATCTGGGCCGCCATCTACGACTCCCAAGAGCGAGGCAAAACGGTGTGTGGGTGCTGAGCTGGAGGACTCCGCAGTGGGCATAGGTTCATCGGCTGGTTTCCCACACTGCCAGGAGATATGTCCCATCTCCCCACACCGGTAACACTGTCGAGTTTCCCCCTCCTGGTGTACTCTTCTTGGACCCGCCTGGTTTCTGGCTCCCCTGGAGCCGGGATAAGTCCTGACGTGGCTGGGTTCGAGACCTTGGGGTCCTTTGGACGGGTTCTTCCCATTTGTGGTGGGGCCGCCCTCCTGGGGTCTTTTCGGGAAGCATTCAGCATCTCCGCTGTGGCCTGGTACTTTTCCACAGCTTCCACGGTCAGATCAGCCGTGGTCAAGGCCTGTTGACTGATGAACCGTTTTGCCTCATAAGGCAGGGGGCGCGTAGGTAACGATCCACCACAACGGCCTCCACCACCGCCGCTGCTGTATTCCTCTGCGGATCCAGCCATTTCCTTGCGATTCGGACAAGTTCATGCATCTGCGCCCGAGGAGGTTGGTCTGGTTGGAAGGTCCAACTGTGAAAGCGCTGGGCCATACCAAACTTTGTGAGTCCATATCTGCAGAGGATCTCAGACTTCAGGGCATCATAGTCAGTAACCTGGTCAGGGCCCAGGTCCCGGACAGCATTCAGCGATTCCCCGGTTAGGAAGGGGCTAACAGACCAACCCACTGTTGCTTGGGCCAGGCTTCCCTAGTGGCCGTGGCCTCAAATGCATGCAGGTATGCCTCAATGTCATCGGTAGCTCCCATCTTAGATATAAAGTCACTTGCCTTTATTGGGCGGGTATTTTGGACAACCATCTGTCTCTGCAACTGCAATTCCTCTGCCTTCAGAAGGTTGGCTTTCTTTTGCTCCTCCAAGAGAGCCACGTTTGCTTGCATCTGGGCTTGCTGGCCAGCAACAAGGGCTTTCAATATGTCCTCCATTTCAGTCGGGCGGGAGCCTACGGCCAACTTGGAAAACTGGGTGATCAAACCTTCGGTATCCTCCTCTGACATGCACTATTAACGCTTGAGCGTGCCCGTATTCTCCACCATCTGTGACGTCACGAGAGGCTACACAGCTTTCAGCGGGATTGCTCAAGTAGTGCAAGGAGACAAGGTTCAAACAAAACAAGGATTTTATTATAGGTCTTGGGAAATTAACGAAAATATAACAAAATTCTGTTCTCTTGTGGCTCTTTAAGGGTTAACAGTTCAGGGATGTCTCTTCCACATCCAAAATCATAATTCTCACTCGCTCAGATAACTTTTCCCCAGCCTTACTGTAGTCCACGTTGCAGCTAGTGGCCAACCCAGCAAAAAAGTCCTTCCAAATGTCTCTCACGTATTTCCACAGGTGCATATATCCAAAGGTGAGTATTTCCCAAAGGTAAGTATCTCCAAATCCTTATATTCCTCATGGAAGTGGACGTGCAGCACTCTTGTCCTCCAGAGAGCCCAGGTTGGAGACTGTGTCTCTTCCCTTCCCAAACCTTCAGCTCATCAGCTCCTCATTTGTTTCAGCTGCGTGGGAAGATTGGCCATAGAGGGGGTGGAGTTCCCCGACCCTACCAGCAGATGGAGCCATAGCTGTCTGGGTTTGCAGCCACCTCAGGGGGATGTAACGTCCTCCAGGACACAGCCTCTCGTGACATCACAATACACACAACCACACACACACACACACACACACACATATATATATATATAAAATATATATATGCCATTTAGCAGACGCTTTTATCCAAAGCGACTTACAGTCATGTGTGCATAAATTTTTTTACGTATGGGTGGTCCCGGGGATCGAACCCACTACCCTGGCGTTACAAGCACCATGCTCTACCAATTGAGCTACAAAGGACCACATACATACATATATATATATATATATATATATATATATATTTGTTGAAGTCGGAAGTTTACATACACTTAGGTTGGAGTCATTACAACTCATTTTTCAACCACTCCACAAATTTCTTGTTAACAAACTATAGTTTTGGCAAGTCGGTTAGGACATCTACTTTGTGCATGACACAAGTAATTTTTCCAACAATGGTTTACAGACGGATTATTTCACTTATAATTCACTGTATCACAATTCCAGTGGGTCAGAAGTTTACATACACTAAGTTGACTGTGCCTTTAAACAGCTTGGAAAATTCCAGAAGATGATGTCATGGCTTTAGAAGCTTCTGATAGGCTAATTGACATCATTTGAGTCAATTGGAGGTGTACCTGTGGATGTATTTCAAGGCCTACCTTCAAACTCAGTGCCTCTTTGCTTGACATCATGGGAAAATCAAAAGAAATCAGCCAAGACCTCAGAAAAAAGATTGTAGACCTCCACAAGTCTGGTTCATCTTTGGGAGCAATTTCCAAACGCCTGAAGGTACCACGTTCATCTGTACAAACAATAGTACGCAA
Organism: Coregonus clupeaformis; assembly: GCF_020615455.1. Classification (NCBI taxonomy): domain Eukaryota; kingdom Metazoa; phylum Chordata; class Actinopteri; order Salmoniformes; family Salmonidae; genus Coregonus; species Coregonus clupeaformis. The sequence goes on from NC_059193.1 coordinate 2,770,986, forward strand.
GTATAAACACCATGGGACCACGCAGCCATCATACCGCTCAGGAAGGAGACGCGTTCTGTCTCCTAGAGATGAATGTACTTTGGTGCGAAAAGTACAAATCAATCCCAGAACAACAGCAAAGGACCTTGTGAAGATGCTGGAGTAAACAGGTACAAAAGTATCTATATCCACAGTAAAACGAGTCCTATATCGACATAACCTGAAAGGCCGCTCAGCAAGGAAGGAGCTACTGCTCCAAAACCGCCATAAAAAAGACAGACTAGTTTGCAACTACACATGGGGACAAAGATCATACTTATTGGAGAAATGTCCTCTGGTCTGATGAAACAAAAATAGAACTGTTTGGCCATAATGACCATCGTTATGTTTGGATAAAAAAGTGAGTTTAAATGTATTTGGCTAAGGTGTATGTAAACTTCCAACTTCAACTGTATATATACATACACACATACACATACACACATCATTACATATATAATAATTATTATAATACCAGTGCAAATAAAATAAAGAATAGTTGTAAACAAATCAATAAGAATGGAATAAGATTGCACTAAAAATAATCACATGCAATGCAATGCAATCTGCAACCCCTTGTATGTATGTGTTTCTTGTGTGTGTGTGTTTCTCTCTCTCTCTCTCGCTCTCTCTCTCTTTTGCTCTCTCTCTTTCTCTCTCTCTCTCGCACGCTCTCTCTCTTTCTCTCTCTTTCTCTCTCTCTCTTTCTTTCTCTCTCTCTCTCACACGCTCTCTCTCTCTCGCTCTCTCGCTCTCTTTCTCTCTTTCTTTCTCTCTTTCTCTCTCTCTCACTCTCTCGCACGCTCTCTCTCTCTCGCTCTCTTTCTCACTCTCTTGCTCTCTCTCTCTCTCTCTCGCACACTCTCTCTCTCACTCTCTCTCTCTCTCTCGCACACTCTCTCTCTCGCTCTCTCTCTCTCTCTCTCTCTCTCTCTCTCTCTCGCTCTCCCTCTCTCTCTGATGTTCAATTACTATCTCACACCAACACACCAGCTGTCTTTCCTTTTTTCTTTCTGTCTTTCTTTCTTTCTCTCCCTGCTCTGTTCAGTCTATTCCAAAAACGGTTCCACATGGGTCAATATCCTGTAAATGTGACCAAACTCTTCATTGGTTTCAGTGCATTCAGACCATGATAGTGTAATCCTACTGTTTATCCTGACAGTCAATAGATTGGGAAGTGCTGGTTTACTTACCTCCTCCGTTCTTGTAGCACAGATAAGGGAAGCGCCATACGTTGCCCAGGCCAATGATCTCACCAGCCATGGAGAGCAGGAATTCAGTCTTGTTGGCCCACTTGCCCCTCTCCTGCTGAACCCCATCCTCGGGGCTCCCTTTCTGGGCCTCTGAGTCCACTGGTCCTCTGGGAGTTGTCCCTCCAGCCATCTCCTCTTCCATGTTCACTCACTTTCTCTTAAATTCAAAATGCTTTATTTGCATGCCATTTTGTTAATATTGCCAAAGCTCTCTCTCTCTCTCACGCATGAACTAACACACTTTTCCTCTCTCTTTCTCTCTCTCTCTCACACACATACACTCCTCTCTCTCTTTCTTCCTCTCTCTCTCTCATTGTTAAATCTGGTGTGGACTCTGTGTTTACATCTTCCGTTACTCAAAGGCTTTCTTCAACACAATATGTTCCAATCAAGACAGATTGTCTTTGTTCTGTTAGAGAGCCTGAGGCTTGATCCTATGACACTAGCATTTATGACTAGGCTATTTGCTTGCTTATCTCAGTTATGCAGTCAGTCATAGCCTATCTGCACAAATGTATAAAAAATAAGATAATCATTGATTGTTCTGGATATCCACAAGACATTGAAGTTAAGGTGCTTTCCCACTAAGCAAATTTCCTCCATGGATTACATGCAATAATGTACAATGCAGTAATATAACGCAGTACAATCATGCAGATGCAGACCTACAGGCTATTTAGCTTGAACTTTTATTTAGGCATATGCTAAAATCAAATAGTTTGCAATTTATTTGTTTGAGAAAAAGGATTCATGCAAGCAAGAAGAAAAAAGTGAGTAAGCACTATCATTTCTGTGAATCCTCCATGTATTAGGCACAATCATTCAATTATGCGTGCAAAATATATCCTACAACTCACCCACTATTTTAACGCAATAGATCCTGATTTTCCACACAGCTGGTAGGAGTAAATGAAGCAGTTCCTTTGGCTTCACAGACAGAGTGGTCTTTGGAAAGAATGCTGAAGAGGGGAGTAGGGGCGTGTCTACAAACTCCAAAGCCTTCATATGGTATTGAAATGAACCAGGATGATAGCCTATAACAGCTATTTAGGATGATACAGTAAACCAGCCTATCATTGTGGAGGATCATTGATATGTGGAAGAGAGTTGACATGTGCACCAGTTTAACAAAATATTAATTCAACTAAATCATTTAAATGAAATGAAAGAAAATAAAATAAAATAAGAAACGGTTTTATTATTTATTGTGCATTGGGCTATCCTATTCCATAATGTATTCAACAAAGAATTAGGTAGAAACAATTTATTTCAATCCCTCAGACAGACTGTCACTGGAATGTTTGGAATTCTTGACATAATAAGGGCTGATGATTGTTTATTTGATTCCAAGTACAATTGACAAATATCAGGCAGAAATATTCATTATACAAATTATCAGCAATCAACAACTTACATCACTACATCAAACATGTCTAACGTAAAACAAAACACACAGGTAAGAACAAGAAGAGACTTTAAATACAAACATACAAAAAAGAAAGAAAAGGAAAACAAGTGTAATTGTATTCACTCAGAACAAATCTCATTATAATGATTCAATGTCATTCTTTTTTGTTATGAACTATGGATAATGTCTCAACTAGATGATTACATTCAATCAGAAATATTTTTAATTTCGGTATAGAATTTTGGAATTGTTGTTTGTGTATAAAGTTTTTGGCAACGAGAATAAAAAATAAAAATCGCAATAATTTCAATGGTCTTGTCATCATTTCAATAGTAACATATATTATATCCTTCATGTCAAAAACATGGGTAGTGTTCAAAAAGCTAAATATGAGTTCATCATCTTGTTGTAACAAGTTCATAAGACACATTTTCCATTCAAGGAACCAATTTACGCCTAGAGGTAAATATTTTTGGGACATGTTTATTCCTGACGCGGCATCATACCTAGGAGTGCCAGAGTGCGCTGTGGTCGTTCGTAAATTAAGAGCGTTGTCAGATTGTACTTTCGTAAATTCAGAGCGTTTCGCTCTCGGAGCGTTCAGAGCGCACACTGGACGCTCTGGCCGAGGAGTAGGTTGATCCGAGCGTTCTGGCCTCACAAACGGCAGTAAGCACACAAGCTAACTGGCTAACGTTGGCTAGCTTGCTAGCTACTTCCAGACACAAATGAGATAAATCTCACTCTGACCATTTTACTCGCCCTAGCAGAGCTAGTTAAGGTGTTTTCATGTTACCCAGAGCGTTGGTGACTGTAACTGTGCTGCTGGCAACAATTTAATTACGCTTTTTTGCCGACATTTACTGACACCGGTCATATTCAACGGGTGTTGAGCGTTCGTAAATTCATCAGTTATTCTGCGCATTGGCACACTCAGACGAGAGTGGTCTGAAATCAGAGGAGAAAGCCAGAGTGAATTTACGAACGCACACCTAGTGGGAGCGACTTGGCATTATGACGTCCTATGTGACGTTTGCTACCAGGAAATGAATGTAAACATAACAATCGAAAGAGAAACGCAAATGAATTTGCATAATTCTACAAAAGATCTCTCGATGCTGGGTGCTAAATACGACTTTGCAGCACGAGTTGAAATTCATGGTTAGCTGGAATATATGATTGCCAATTCTAGAAGAGGTTAAACGCAGTAGCTTGGAGGCTGGCTAATAGCTCAATAAACCGGTAAGATAGCCTGCTATATTTCCTGCTAGTAACTAGTTATATTTCCTATAGCCTATATACCCGATGTGATAAACATATTGCTAGTGTTTGATAGCATCTTAGTGAATGTTGTTCGTCTATTTGACATGCACACACACATCCTCATCTAAGCACTTCGGGGTGCAGAGAATTTGCAAGAAGCTGATGACACCTCGACAGATGGTGTGCCAACCAGGAACAACCTAATGGTGTTGTTGGAAACATATTGGTCCAATTCACATAGGTATTGTTCATAGATGGAAGCAAATCCCTGAGAAATATGAGACCAGATATTTGAAAAGATGAAATGTCATGCTGAAAATAAACCTAGCCTACTCCTCATCCACTATCCACTATAAGCCAATGCACGCATGACTGTAAGTCGCTTTGTCTACTGCTCTTCCCAGGTCCAGACATGTTTGCCACAAGGCCACCTGAGGAAGAGTCCTCAGAGATGGTGGAGGAGATGGACACGTCAGAGGCTGTCTGGTGCTGGTATTACCTAGCTGAGTGTGGAGTGTGGCACATGTTTGAGGTACAGGACATATCACTCCACCTATGCATTCATCGTCCATCCATCCTCTCACTTGATCTATCGATCCAACCCTTCATTATTCCATCCCTCTAGCCGTCCTCCCACTCATTGCATCCATCCACCCATCCCTCCATCCCCTCACTCACTCCACCCATCCCATACACTGTCTCATTTGCAATTTGTTCTGGTTGTGGCAGATTGATCCAAGTGCTGCATGCTCTGTGACCAGTGAGCAGATAGAACAGAATTACAGCAGGAATCAACACGGTGTCATGGAGTTTTACACCGCCAAGTACACCTACAGACTGGACTTCTCAGGTACCAAGAACACTATAGTACTGGTACACATCTATACAGTATCATTGACAATCATTGGATATGTTTGAGTGCGTCTTTAATTGGCTGATCTTTGTTTGTCTTTGTTTCACAACCAGTCATGAAGCAGATCAATGTCACGACCGGGAAACAACGGCCAATCAAACGGGCCTTCCACTCTGCCACTGGCTTTAGGTGAGTCCAATGGGGTCACCCACGGGCCTGTATCTGTATAACTCAGACATGCAGGTCACCCACAGGCATGTAACTGTATAACTCAGACATACAGGTCACCCATGGGCCTGTAACTGTATAACTCAGACATACAGGTCACCCATGGGCCTGTAGCTGTATAACTCCGACATACAGGTCATCCACGGGCCTGTAGCTGTATAACTCAGACATACAGGTCACCCATGGGCCTGTAACTGTATAACTCAGACATACAGGTCATCGACTGGCCTGTAGCTGTATAACTCAGACATACAGGTCACCCATGTGGTCCTCTGTAGCTCAGCTGGTAGAGCACGGCGCTTGTAACGCCAAGGTAGTGGGTTCGATCCCCGGGACCACCCATACACAAAAATGTATGCACGCATGACTGTAAGTCGCTTTGGATAAAAGCGTCTGCTAAATGGCATATTATTATATTATTATTATTATTACCCATGGGCCTGTAACTGTATAACTCAGACATACAGGTCACCCATGGGCCTGTAACTGTATAACTCAGACATACAGGTCATCCACGGGCCTGTAGCTGTATAACTCAGACATGCAGGTCACCCACAGGCATGTAACTGTATAATCCCTGCCTTATCTTAGGTCATTGGTCACCATAGCAACACCCACCTGTAGTATGCGTTCCAGCAGGTATATCTCACTGGTCATCCCCAAAGCCAACACCTCCTTTGGCCTCCATTCCTTCCGGGTTCTCTGCTGCCAATGACTGGAACGAACTGCAAAAATCTCTGAGCTTGAGACTCTTATCTCCCTCACTAGCTTTAAGCATCAGTTGTCAGAGCAACTTACCGATCACTGCACCTATACACAACCCATCTGTAATTAGCCCACCCAACTACCTCATCCCTATATTGTTATTTATTTTGCTCATTTGCACCCCAGTATCTCTATTTACACATCATCTTCTGCACATCTATCATTCCAGTGTTAATACTAAATTGTAATTATTTTGATTTATGGCTTATTTATTGCCTTACCTCCATAACTTACTACATTTGCACACACTGTATATAGATTTTCTATTGTGTTATTGTGTTTTTGACTGTACGTTTTGTATATCCCATATGTAACTCTGTGTTGTTGTTGTTTTTATCGCACTGTGTTGCTTTATCTTGGCCAGGTCGCAGTTGTAAATGAGAACTTGTTCTCAACTGGCTTACATGGTTAAATAAAAAAAAGGTCACCCACAGGCCTGTAGCTGTATAACTCAGAAATACAGTGTTCTATCCATTTGCTCTGTGGTCAGTTTCACTTCCTGGATCTTACTTCCTGGAGCTTACTTCCTGGAGCTTACTTTAGTCTATTGTGGGGTTAGAAGCATCACCTGTTCTATGGTTAAACCTAATGCATGTTGTGCTACATTTTGGGTGAAAGTAAAATGATGTGTAACTAAGGGCATTGACATAATAACCACCTAGCAGTTGGACCCAGGCCTGACCTGTACAGTATATGTCTGAATTGTGTATATGCATCTGTCACCCTCGCCCAGGTTTATTTGTGATAATCTGGCCCTGCCGGTGCCCTGCCACTGGGAGAGAATAAATACAGATGAGCCTTATCAGGTAAGGGAACACGGATGTGTGTGGACAATATGCTGTGGATCTAGTCCATTCAGACAGAGAGCTTTACCTGTAAAGTACCGTCTTTTGCAGGTTCAGGTTTCTATCTCAATGGGGAAGTGGTAGAAATACAGGTAAATCCCGACCAGCAATTTACAGTGGGGAAAAAAAGTATTTAGTCAGCCACCAATTGTGCAAGTTCTCCCACTTAAAAAGATGAGAGAGGCCTGTAATTTTCATCATAGGTACACGTCAACTATGACAGACAAATTGAGGAAAAAAAATCCAGAAAATCACATTGTAGGATTTTTAATGAATTTATTTGCAAATTATGGTGGAAAATAAGTATTTGGTCACCTACAAACAAGCACGATTTCTGGCTCTCACAGACCTGTAACTTCTTCTTTAAGAGGCTCCTCTGTCCTCCACTCGTTACCTGTATTAATGGCACCTGTTTGAACTTGTTATCAGTATAAAAGACACCTGTCCACAACCTCAAACTGTCACACTCCAAACTCCACTATGGCCAAGACCAAAGAGCTGTCAAAGGACACCAGAAACAAAATTGTAGACCTGCACCAGGCTGGGAAGACTGAATCTGCAATAGGTAAGCAGCTTGGTTTGAAGAAATCAACTGTGGGAGCAATTATTAGGAAATGGAAGACATACAAGACCACTGATAATCTCCCTCGATCTGGGGCTCCACGCAAGATCTCACCCCGTGGGGTCAAAATGATCACAAGAACGGTGAGCAAAAATCCCAGAACCACACAGGGGGACCTAGTGAATGACCTGCAGAGAGCTGGGACCAAAGTAACAAAGCCTACCATCAGTAACACACTACGCCGCCAGGGACTCAAATCCTGCAGTACCAGACGTGTCCCCCTGCTTAAGCCAGTACATGTCCAGGCCCGTCTGATGTTTGCTAGAGTGCATTTGGATGATCCAGAAGAGGATTGGGAGAATGTCATATGGTCAGATGAAACCAAAATAGAACTTTTTGGTAAAAACTCAACTCGTCGTGTTTGGAGGACAAAGAATGCTGAGTTGCATCCAAAGAACACCATACCTACTGTGAAGCATGGGGGTGGAAACATCATGCTTTGGGGCTGTTTTTCTGCAAAGGGACCAGGACGACTGATCCGTGTAAAGGAAAGAATGAATGGGGCCATGTATCGTGAGATTTTGAGTGAAACCTCCTTCCATCAGCAAGGGCATTGAAGATGAAACGTGGCTGGGTCTTTCAGCATGACAATGATCCCAAACACACCGCCCAGGCAACGAAGGAGTGGCTTCGTAAGAAGCATTTCAAGGTCCTGGAGTGGCCTAGCCAGTCTCCAGATCTCAACCCCATAGAAAATCTTTGGAGGGAGTTGAATGTCCGTGTTGCCCAGCGACAGCCCCAAAACATCACTGCTCTAGAGGAGATCTGCATGGAGGAATGGGCCAAAATACCAGCAACAGTGTGTGAAAACCTTGTGAAGACTTACAGAAAACGTTTGACCTGTGTCATTGCCAACAAAGGGTATATAACTAAGTATTGAGAAACTTTTGTTATTGACCAAATACTTATTTTCCACCATAATTTGCAAATAAATTCATTAAAAATCCTACAATGTGATTTTCTGGATTTTTTTTCTCATTTTGTCTGTCATAGTCTGTCACGTACCTATGATGAAAATTACAGGACTCTCTCATCTTTTTAAGTGGGAGAACTTGCACAATTGGTGGCTGACTAAATACTTTTTTTCCCCACGGTACCTGCTCAAGACCTAGTCATGTTACCTGTAAAAGTAGAGTAATGCCTGCTTATGACAAGTCTTATAAATGCATTATACCTGTCAGTGTTAAACTGATATTCAGCGACATGACGTTGCCACGAGCAGCACCGCAGATGTTGCAGATGAGCGCTGTGCAAGACGATGCACTGACAGAGGACCACAGTGTATCTGCACGTGTGCAGGGCAGCACGTCAATCTGCTACAACATGATAGCTGCGGGACAACGGTGGAGAGGTTTACCCCCTTTTTTTCCCCCAATTTCGCGATATTACGATCTTGTCTCATTGCTGCAACTCCCCAACGGGTTCAGGAGAGGCGAAGGTCGAGTTATGCGTCCTCCCAAACATGACCCGCCAAACCGCGCCTCTTAACACCTGCTCGCTTAACCCGGAAGCCAGCCGCACCAATGTGTCGGAGGAAACGCCGAAGTCAGCCTGCAGGCGCCTGGCCCGCCACAAGGAGTCACTAGAGCGCAATGAGCCAAGTAAAGCCCCCCTGGCCAAACCCGCACTATGGGACTCCCGGTCACAGCCGGTTGTGACACAGCCTGGGATCGACGCCACAACACTGTGATGCAGTGCCTTAGACCGCTGCGCCACTCGGGAGGCCTCAGTTTGTTTCTTTCTAATAAAAAAACGGTGTGTCATTGATTTGCAGTATACCCATGTCTGATTGACTGTTCTCTTTCAGCTCGTAGAATTAGGAATTAGAATACTAGTAATTTAATAGGATCTCTATTTTTCAGCTCGTTTCATTGGCCAGAGACACTTATGAGTTCAAGGAAGTGGTCAGACTCTATGAAAGGACCATGTGTCACCCTATCAAATCTATTCAGAGGATACAGAACCTGGATCTGTGGGAGTTCTTTTGCAGGTAGAGCTGTGTGTGTGTGTGTGTGCGCGCGTGTGTGTGTGTGGGGAGGTATCATAAGGTATTATAATGATGTTAGTATAGTTGCATTATCTAATTGAAGTGAGTATCTAATTGAAGTGAGTATCTAAATTATTTTGGGGACAGCACCTAGAATGCCAATTTAGAATGATGGTTTGAATTAGATAGGTAGACCTTTCTCGATAACTTCTTAGAGATCTTTTGGTTGGAAAACATACCTAACCTAAATGCTGAGACTGATCAATGCTTTGTGTGTTTTTTACTCCTTGGTTTCCAATTTCTAAAGGAAAAAACAACAATTACGCAAGATAAAGCGAGTTGTGGACATTGAGGAGAAAATGTTATTTCATGGCACTGGCCACAGCAACGTACAGGCTATATGCACATATAACTTTGACTGGCGGCTAACTGGGAGCCACGGGGACGTCTATGGCAGAGGTAGATTCCGCTTGTGTTGTGTCATGAAATCGTAACTTTCCCACAATTTCCAGGTTTTCCAGAAATCCCGGTTAGAGTACTCCTGGATTTGCTGCTTATTCCTGCCTGATTCTGAGAATCTTCCAACTTTGATTTCTGGAAAACCTGGGAATTTTGGAAAAGTTACTGGAATTTTGCCACCGTATTTTCAACTGTTCAAACGTAACATTCTAATACCAACCTTCCCATCATTTCTCAGGGAGTTATTTCGCCCGAGACGCCAAGTATTCCAGCAAATTCTGCCTTACGACGGGGAAACATAACTTTGCCTTGCAGAAGCACGGACTAGCCCCGCCAATATTTTCAAGCGAGCCTCCATATAAGACCATGTTCCTGGCCAGAGTGCTGGTCGGCGAGTCCACGTTAGGCAACCCGCTCTTCTGCCGACCGCCATCCAAGGACATGAGCTACAGCAACTTCTTCGACAGCTGTGTGGACGACCTCGCCAACCCAAAGATCTATGTCATCTTCGACTGCAACCAGATTTACCCAGAGTATCTCATTGAGTTCTACTGACGCCTATGGGTTGATCAGGGACGTTATTACACAATGTACAGGGGATGGACTTTTTTTTACCAGGACGGGATTGGGATTCAGAAACATTGGGGGAAAGGTCGAGAGAGGAGGGTCTCAATGGACGGCCATGATGACTTCCTGCTGTTTGATACAAGGCCTGACTTGGACTTGGATCATAAGAAGTGCCTTAATGGATTACTATGGCAGAACAAAGAAGTTGATAGAAGAGGACTATGCTTCTATAAAAGCTGTAAAGTTTGTACAGAGTGGTTTGTCTATTTACTGTGTTTAGAGACTTGTGGGTCGGTCAGGGCGAGAGGTGGCGTATTTGAAAAAAAAGAAAAGTAACTGCACGCTGTTGGAGTGTTCCTGAAATAGATTAGCAATGTTTCATCCTTTGGCAGGATCACCCTGTGTTGTCGAAACGTTGTGAATACGTTTTGGGAGCGTTCTAACAGTGTGCAGGTATTATTATTTATTTTTTCCTTTGACTGTTTGGGTCCAACATGACCATAATCAAGCAAAGCAAAAAACCTCAACACACTTCTACTGAGTATGTAGACTGGATAACTACTTTGGTGACCAGCATGCAATAACTCACTATTACACAGTAACTGCAAACAAGTGAAAAGTCGGCAACATTAAGTACACAAACATTTGACTTGCTCTACTCCTGTATACAAGGACCTGATTTCATAGATAGACATATTACAAGAGCAGATTACTGTACAGTTACAATTAATATATACTGTGTGTGTGTATATATATATATATATATATATATATATATATATATATAATACATACATACAGTATCTCACAAAAGTGAGTACACCCCTCACATTTTTGTAAATATTTGAGTATATCTTTTCATGTGACAACACTGAAGAAATGACACTTTGCTACAATGTAAAGTAGTGAGTGTACAGCTTGTATAACAGTGTAAATTTGCTGTCCCCTCAAAATAACTCAACACACAGCCATTCATGTCTAAACCGCTGGCAACAAAAGTGAGTACACCCCTAAGTGATATACATACAGTGCCGTATATAACAAATATAGTTACCAAAGAAATTGGAATTCTAGGAAAACTAGATAGTATTGGAGCAACTCTATGTGAAATGTAAGTTAACAGACAATTCAAACACTGCAGTTGAACTATCACATCATACCATGCATGAGGCTTATAGTCAGCTCGTCTCTGTGTACTGTACTGTAGAATATGCATTTTCTAAATGAAAGCTATGATATAGGCCTAGCTAATGTTGCTAAGCTAAGAAACTGGATGAATCTTTTTGGGGACCGTGTGTGATTGATTGCCTGAGTTAATTTAGGCCAAGATGGCTTTTAAATATGTCTTAAAAATCTACTGCTTTTTCTGTCACCGCTATTGGTACAATGATCTAACAATGCAGTAGGCTACCTGTATATGTGTACGTAGTTTATATATGCATGATAAGCACTCTTACCCCCTAAACAATCTACCTCCCTCATTCTGCACATTGTACATTGTTCAAGAATGAAATACCCCCATGAATATTTTCTTGAGCTGAATTAAAATAGTCTTTCCTCTTCATGAGAGGGTGTCAAACTATGTCATAATGACAGTTTTTTTCGTGTTAATTTAAAGTAATGTTATGTTGGTCAATACTTCAAGTCCTCTGCTTTGATGTATAAACTGGATATAGGCTTGACTTAGGCCTACTGTTGTAGTACACTGTAAATAAACTAAAATGTCATATGTGTATGTTTACCGGCGCTAGTCATGTTGAATGCAACGTGTTCATTATTTTATGTCTCTATTTCCTACACATATGAAGGTTAGGCGATAGTGAAACAATGGAGGGAAGTTAAATGCTGAGTGCATCTAATTGGCCACATGGTGGCAGTACAACACAAGATAACACCATAAACTCTGCTCCATCGTATTTGACTTTCAAATTATGTTGAAGCATGGGATTGACAGATATCCCCCCAGAGATGATACAACCTTGCCTCATTACTTTGTATACTTCTATAAAGTTATTGTGAGTTCGTGGGGTGGGGTGGGGTGGGGGGTGAACAATTGTCTTTCCTTAGAGAGGATTATACAGTCGTCAGTAGATTTCAAGAATACAATCAGTTAGGATAAGGAGGAAATACAAACATAAAAAAAAATCCTAACTAGCGTAATGAGTGAGTTCCTCCAAGCTTGACTGGAACATCATGGACCAGTGACAACAAAATTAAGAAAGGTCCTACATTTTGTATGGCAAATATGCAAAACCAGTCTGACGTCAACTTTATTGGTGACTCAGACGTTCCATCTAAAAAAAAACAGTTTTATTTTAATCCACAGGTGAGCTTCAGACACCAGACTTTCAAACAAGGACATCCTCCTTTAAGAAGGTGTGGTTTAACTAGTGATTTTGCTACAGCATTTGCAAGCAGTGCTGAACCGGGTCAGGAGTGGCAGTCTAATCCCGAATAGCTACTGTACCATTCACCTTCACTAGAAAACAAAACCTCAGTAGAAGGTAAAGTAACATTTTCCCTAGTATTATATCAAGCCAAGTTGAAGTGCTGTTTCAGTAAATAAGATGTGTGTGTGTTGTTGTGATGTAGATGTGGACTCAATCAGAAGGCAGTTCAGAAGTTGAGGACATGGACACCTCAGACACTTCTGTTAAAAAAACATGGCATTGGTTCTACCTGGACGAAAGAGGAACGTGGCACATGTTTGAGGTATCTGTCTCTTTTGACAGTCTTACACCCCCGCACACACTGGTTGATTCAAAATTGTTTCCATGTAATTTCAATGAAGATCGAGGGAGATTATCAGTGGTCTTGTATGTCTTCCATTTCCTAATAATTGCTCCCACAGTTGATTTCTTCAAACCAAGCTGCTTACCTATTGCAGATTCAGTCTTCCCAGCCTGGTGCAGGTCTACAATTTTGTTTCTGGTGTCCTTTGACAGCTCTTTGGTCTTGGCCATAGTGGAGTTTGGAGTGTTACTGTTTGAGGTTGTGGACAGGTGTCTTTTATACTGATAACAAGTTCAAACAGGGGCCATTAATACAGGTAACAAGTGGAGGACAGAGGAGCCTCTTAAAGAAGAACTTACAGGTCTGTGAGAGCCAGAATTCTTGCTTGTTTGTAGGTGACCAAATACTTATTTTCCACCATAATTTGCAAATAAATTCATTAAAAATCCTACAATGTGATTTTCAGGATTTTTTTTTCTAATTTTGTCTGTCATAGTTGACGTGTACCTATGATGAAAATTACAGGCCTCTCTCATCTTTTTAAGTGGGAGAACTTGCACAATTGGTGGCTGACTAAATACTTTTTTTCCCCACTGTATATATTCAAACCTTGATTAGAGTAGATTATTCTGCAATAATATATGTTTGTTTACTTATCATCAAAATGAGTTATCCTGAGTTTGTTTGTAATCTGAATATGATTTAATTTCCATCATTGACCGCTAGGTGTTTTGTCTGAAGAGAGACACAGCTGAGTATAATTATGTGGCAGGCTGCTTAAAGGAGGGGGAACTAGACAGAAGCATAAAATCCATCTGTAGAATACAGAACCTGGACCTCTGGGAATTGTACTGTAGGTAAGAGGAAGTAGAATTTACATCATCATCATCATAATATTATAATAATTTCTCCAGAAATAGGTGGATGTAGTACAGTATACATTCCCTTTATAAGTTGGTGGTATTCTATCACTATTGATATTGTATTGACCATGGTGATTCTCTTTTTAAAGAAAGAAGATTCAGTTGGGAAGGATTCATGGTGTTACAGAGGTCAAGGAGGAGAAGCTGTTTCATGGAACAAAAGTCAGCAACGTACACACAATTTGTACGTACAATTTCGACAACAGGTTAGCTGGTATCAACGGCCATGTCCTTGGAAAAGGTACGTGATGATGAAACAGACTGTAAATGAATATTGTATGATAGCAGGTATAATCTCACTGGTACAATAACCCCATTATTAACAATTTTCTTCCTTTTATGTAGGAACCTACTTTGCAAGATTTGCCTCATGCAGATAAGTACAGCCCATGGAACACTGATCCAGTAACTCTGTTTGGTGAGGCACCACAAGGCTTCAGTAGCCAACAGACCAAAACAAGGTTTCTGTGTCAGGTGATAGTTGGGAAAACTACACTGGGAAAGAAAGATGACAAAAGTGCTATCAACTTCCATGACAGTTGTGTGGACAATGTCATATATCCCAGAATTTTTGTCATATTTGATCCCAATCAGATATATCCAGAGTACTTAATTCAGTACAATTGAAATAAACATGGAGACCGAGATAACTACAATGAGTTGTCATGTCCAATATGAACTGTAAGCCTATCATTTGAATAGGTTGAATGGACATTTTGCATTAAAATTAAAGCAATTTCTATTCACTGTTGTTTTAAACAGTGGTCAATTCTCAATGGAAATAATTTCTATTAAGATGGATTGTGTAATAAGCTATTGCGGTGGTGTCGGATGCGTTGAGTTATAACTCTTTGATAACTATTTGATAGGTGAACGTTATTGAGTGAGTTTGGACAATTAATTGAGTTTACCTGGTAAATTTATAGGCTTCCTTAACAGACTGTATGCTATAGCTTTTATGAATCTAAATGTAAAATGTAATGTTATCAATTAGTAAGCCTATATTGATAGAGTTATCGAAGCCCTCGCTCATTCATTGTAATAGTATCCGCAGCACGCCTAGCTGTGGGTTTCTTTTCCCTCGTGGGTTGAGACCTGTCGTTTTTGGGGATTGGAAAATCAAGTCTTTGTAATGGAAGGGGGTGGCGGTCGGGGGCAGCGCTCAGGGGCTGGGCGTTTGGGTGTTGTGAGTAAGACACGGAGGAGAACCAACCAGTGAAAGCACAGCCCCTTTCATTATCGACTCATTGTGCCGATAACATCAAAGAGCCATTCCAGACTCTGTAGTCAGGAGGACTTTGAGAGTTAGGAGTCAACCGGACTAGTAAATTAGTAGCCTACAGTAGGATAGGTTGTGGCCTAGTAAAAACGAGTACTGGCAGTAGAGGTCGCTGTTGACCTTGATGCGCACCTGTAGGCCCCTTTCCCCGATTGAAGATGGGATGCTAAAGTGCTCGATTTCTGTCAACTCAGGTCAGTCACTCTGTTTTACTGGAATGTAATTAAAACTTTGAATGAATCAAATGAATTGGACATGTCCATTGAATTTTTTGTTTTGTTTAATGTTTTGCATATTCCACTCTCTGAATTGGTCCTTGAAATCACTTCAGTGTTTTGTAAACTATAATTCAAAGTTGTCACTGTGACTAAACCAGAACATTAATTTGAGTTCAAACCATTTCCTTGTCAGGCCAAATGTTCACTAAAAAGTATGCACACAGTTTAAACAAAATCAAGCCTTGCATTTCATCACAGCCGGCTACATATAAATGTTAGGATACCTCTGTTTAAACTGGTGAGGTGATAACAAATGATTTCTGTTCTCATTGGAACAAGCATGGAAGTATAGAAAAATCTTAAATACAACCTCTATCTGAAATGTTTTGAGTTTGTAGTTCGTAAAACAATCAGGGCAGGTTTCACAGACCCAGATAAGCCTAGTCCTGGACTTAAAACCTACACAAATTGAGAATTTCCATTGAGCATGGTGTTTAGTCCAGGACTCAATCTGTAGAGTCTTATTATAATTGTCGATGACACATACCATTCAGCTTGAAATTCACCTTGAACAGGATCCCAAATTCTACATTACCAGACAGTTTTTGCAGTGCTGCTGTGTTTGAACTGCTGTTGTTGGAATAGAAATGGCTCCTCCGGTCCCCTGAGTCCTCACATACTGAGGTCAGCCGCACGGACAGGAGGAAGAGAGGGCATCAAAGCACTTCCTCATTGGCTACTGAACTCACGTAACCTGGGAAAAACAGATTCACATTGAGATGGAGCCACACTGAGAGAAACTAGACCACTCTATTTCCTCTCTCTACAGGGGGACACTTTCATGTTATTCTGATTAGTTTATCACTTTGAAGACACTATTTTGTGTGTGTGTGTGTGTGCGCGATATACAGTTGAAGTCAGAAGTTTACATACACCTTAGCCAAATACATTTAAACTCAGTTTTTCACAATTCCTGACATTTAATCCTAGTAAAAATTCCCTGTTCCCCAGTTCGGATCACCACTTTATTTTAAGAATGTGAAATGTCCGAATAATAGTAGAGAGAATGATTTTTTCTGCTTTTTTTCTTTCATCACATTCCCAGTGGGTCAGAAGTTTACATACACTCAATTAGTACAGTGAGGGAAAAAAGTATTTGATCCCCTGCTGATTTCCCACTGACAAAACAATGATCAGTCTATAATTTTAATGGTAGGTTTATTTGAACAGTGAGAGACAGAATAACAACAAAAAAATCCAGAAAAACGCATGTCAAAAATGTTATAAATTGATTTGCATTTTAATGAGGGAAATAAGTATTTAACACAAACAGTTCTATTTTTGTTTCATCAGACCAGAGGACAGTTCTCCAAAAAGTACAATCTTTGTCCCCATGTGCAGTTGCAAACCGTAGTCTGGCTTTTTTATGGCGGTTTTGGAGCAGTGGCTTCTTCCTTGCTGAGCGGCCTTTCAGGTTATGTCGATATAGGACTCGTTTTACTGTGGATATAGATACTTTTGTACCTTTTTCCTCCAGCATCTTCACAAGGTCCTTTGCTGTTGTTCTGGGATTGATTTGCACTTTTCGCACCAAAGTACGTTCATCTCTAGGAGACAGAATGCATCTCCTTCCTGAGCGGTACGACGGCTGCGTGGTCCAATGGTGTTTATACTTGCGTACTATTGTTTGTACAGATGAACATGGTACCTTCAGGCGTTTGGAAATTGCTCCCAAGGATGAACCAGACTTGTAGAGGTCTACAATATTTTTTTCTGAGGTCTTGGCTGATTTCTTTTGATTTTCCCATGATGTCAAGCAAAGAGGCACTGAGTTTGAAGGTAGGCCTTGAAATACATCCACAGGTACACCTCCAATTGACTCAAATGATGTCAATTAGCCTATCAGAAGCTTCTAAAGCTATGACATCATTTTCTGGAATTTTCCAAGATGTTTAAAGGCACAGTCAATTTAGTGTATGTAAACTTCTGACCCACTGGAATTGTGATACAGTGAATTATAAGTGAAATAATCTGTCTGTAAACAATTGTTGGAAAAATTACTTGTGTCATGCACAAAGAAGATGTCCTAACCGACTTGCCAAAACTATAGTTTGTTAACAAGACATTTGTGGAGTGGTTGAAAAACGAGTTTTAATGACTCCAAGCTAAGTGTGTGTAAACTTCCGACTTCAACTGTATACACTACCGGTCAAAAGTTTTAGAACACCTACTCATTCAAAGGTTTTTCTTTATTTTTACTATTTTCTATTTTGTAGAATAATAGTGAAGACATCAAAACTATGAAATAACACATATGGCATTATGCAGTAACCAAAAAATTGTTAAATCAAAATATATTTTATATTTGAGATTCTTCAAATAACCACACTTTGCCTTGATGACAGCTTTGCACACTCTTGGCATTCTCTCAACCAGCTTCATGAGGTAGTCACCTGGAATGCATTTCAATTAACAGGTATGCCTTGTTAATTTGTGGAATTTATTTCCTTCTTAATGCGTTTGAGCCAATCAGTTGTGTTGTGACAAGGTATAAAGAAGATAGCCCTATTTGGTAAAAGACCAAGTCCATATTATGGCAAGAACAGCTCAAATAAGCAAAGAGAAACAACAGTCCATCATTACTTTAATACAGGACTAAGATTGAATCGTACTACACCGGCTCTGACGCTCGTCGGATGTGGCTGGGCTTGAAAACTATTACAGACTACAAAGGGAAGCACAGCCGCGAGCTGCCCAGTGACACAAGCCTACCAGACGAGCTAAACCACTTCTATGCTCGCTTCGAGGCAAGCAACACTGAAGCATGCATGAGAGCACCAACTGTTCCGGATGACTATGTGATCACGCTCTCCATAGCCGATGTGAGTAAGACTTTTAAGCAGGTCAACATTCACAAGGCCGCAGGGCCAGATGGATTACCAGGACATGTACTCCGAGCATGTGCTGACCAACTGGCAAGTGTCTTCACCGACATTTTCAACATGTGCCTGACTGAGTCTGTAATAACAACATGTTTCAAGCAGACCACCATAGTCCCAGTGCCCAAGGACACTAAGATAACCTGCCTAAATGACTACCGACCCGTAGCACTGACGTCTGTAGCCATGAAGTGCTTTGAAAGGCTGGTCATGGCTCACATCAACACCATTATCCCATTCTTTTACCAAGAAGGAGAGTAATGGAGTGCTGCATCAGATGACCTGGCCTTCACAATCCCACGATCTCAACCCAATTGAGATGGTTTGGGATGAGTCGGACTGCAGAGTGAAGGAAAAGCAGAAAACAAGTGCTCAGCATATGTGGGAACTCCTTCAAGACTGTTGGAAAAGCATTCCAGGTGAAGCTGGTTGAGAGAATTCCAAGCGTGTGCAAAGCTGTCATCAAGGCAAAGGGTGGCTATTTGAAGAATCTCAAATATAAAATATATTTTGATTTGTTTAACACTTTTTGGTTACTACATGATTCCATATGTGTTATTTCATAGTTTGATGTCTTCACTATTATTCTACAATGTAGAAAATTGTCAAAATAAAGAAAAACCCTTGAATGAGTAGTGTCTCAGTCTGACTATATCACTCCTATTGGCAGTGTCTCAGTCTGACTATATCACTCCTAATGGCAGTGTCTCAGTCTGACTATATCACTCCTAATGGCAGTGTCTCAGTCTGACTATATCACTCCTAATGGCAGTGTCTCAGTCTGACTATATCACTCCTAATGGCAGTGTCTCAGTCTGACTATATCACTCCTAATGGAAGTGTCTCAGTCTGACTATATCACTCCTAATGGCAGTGTCTCAGTCTGACTATATCACTCCTAATGGCAGTGTCTCAGTCTGACTATATCACTCCTAATGGCAGTGTCTCAGTCTGACTATATCACTCCTAATGGCAGTGTCTCAGTCTCCTAACTCTATCACTCCTAATGGCAGTGTCTCAGTCTCCTGACTCAGTCATACCCTGTTAAATATTTACACTCTGGTGTGTTCAGAGTCGGGCGTTTTATCATAATCCCCTTTTGATCTTCGTCTAATCAGTCAGTAGCTCAAGCCCTGGCAGAAATTGGGATTGACTGAGAGAAAAAGTAGGCCTCATTATTAGTTTGCTTTCACATGGATTTGTCTACTTTCTGTGTTTAGAGTCGCATTTGTATGTACAGTGGGGAAAAAAAGTATTTAGTCAGCCACCAATTGTGCAAGTTCTCCCACTTAAAAATATGAGAGAGGCCTGTAATTTTCATCATAGGTACACGTCAACTATGACAGACAAAATGAGAAAATAAAATCCTACAATGTGATTTTCTGGATTTTTAATGAATTTATTTGCAAATTATGGTGGAAAATAAGTATTTGGTCAATAACAAAAGTTTCTCAATACTTTGTTATATACCCTTTGTTGGCAATGACACAGGTCAAACGTTTTCTGTAAGTCTTCACAAGGTTTTCACACACTGTTGCTGGTATTTTGGCCCATTCCTCCATGCAGATCTCCTCTAGAGCAGTGATGTTTTGGGGCTGTCGCTGGGCAACACGGACTTTCAACTCCCTCCAAAGATGTTCTATGGGGTTGAGATCTGGAGACTGGCTAGGCCACTCCAGGACCTTGAAATGCTTCTTACGAAGCCACTCCTTCGTTGCCCGGGCGGTGTGTTTGGGATCATTGTCATGCTGAATGACCCAGCCACGTTTCATCTTCAATGCCCTTGCTGATGGAAGGAGGTTTTCACTCAAAATCTCATGATACATGGCCCCATTCATTCTTTCCTTTACACGGATCAGTCGTCCTGGTCCCTTTGCAGAAAAACAGCCCCAAAGCATGATGTTTCCACCCCCATGCTTCACAGTAGGTATGGTGTTCTTTGGATGCAACTCAGCATTCTTTGTCCTCCAAACACGACGAGTTTCATCTGACCATATGACATTCTCCCAATCCTCTTCTGGATCATCCAAACTTCAGACAGGCCTGGACATGTACTGGCTTAAGCAGGGGGACACGTCTTGCATTGCAGGATTTGAGTCCCTGGCGGCGTAGTGTGTTACTGATGGTAGGCTTTGTTACTTTGGTCCCAGCTCTCTGCAGGTCATTCACTAGGCCCCCCGTGTGGTTCTGGGATTTTTGCTCACCGTTCTTGTGATCATTTTGACCCCACGGGGTGAGATCTTGCGTGGAGCCCCAGATCGAGGGAGATTATCAGTGGTCTTGTATGTCTTCCATTTCCTAATAATTGCTCCCACAGTTGATTTCTTCAAACCAAGCTGCTTACCTATTGCAGATTCAGTCTTCCCAGCCTGGTGCAGGTCTACAATTTTGTTTCTGGTGTCCTTTGACAGCTCTTTGGTCTTGGCCATAGTGGAGTTTGAAGTGTGACTGTTTGAGGTTGTGGACAGGTGTCTTTTATACTGATAACAAGTTCAAACAGGTGCCATTAATACAGGTAACGAGTGGAGAACAGAGGAGCCTCTTAAAGAAGAAGTTACAGGTCTGTGAGAGCCAGAAATCTTGCTTGTTTGTAGGTGACCAAATACTTATTTTCCACCATAATTTGCAAATAAATTCATTAAAAATCCTACAATGTAATTTTCTGGATTTTTTTTCTCAATTTGTCTGTCATAGTTGACGTGTACCTATGATGAAAATTACAGGCCTCTCTCATCTTTTTAAGTGGGAGAACTTGCACAATTGGTGGCTGACTAAATACTTTTTTCCCCCACTGTATGTGTGTCAACATATTGTCATATTTTGAAGAGCTGCATGTATACCAGGGGTGTCAAACTCATTTTAGCTCAGGGGCCACATGGAGGAAAATCTATTCCCAAGTGGGCCGGACCGGAAAAATCATGGTATATATAACTTAAAAACAACAACTTCAGATTGTTTTCTTTGTTTTAATACGATCAACATACAACATAAAGCTGGAGCCTGAGGACAGTGTGTCCAAAATAGTACAAGCACAACATCACTATTAATCATAAAACACGTCAAGTTTATTTGAAAATTCTAAAGAAAAAGAACACACAAACACACAATGCCTCAGTGATTAACAGAACTGTTTCACAGATCACAGAACTATATCAGGGTGTCATTTCTCAGGCAGAAATGTAGATAAAAAATAATGAAATCCTGTTCCCCAAACAAGTGCAAGAACCACAGAGTCAAGAATAGGTTAAATCAGGGGTGTCAAACTCATTTTAGCTCAGGGGCCACATGGAGGAAAATCTATTCCCAAGTGGGCCGGACCGGAAAAATCATGGTATATATAACTTAAAAACAACAACTTCAGATTGTTTTCTTTGTTTTAATACGATCAACATACAACATAAAGCTGGAGCCTGAGGACAGTGTGTCCAAAATAGTACAAGCACAACATCACTATTAATCATAAAACACGTCAAGTTTATTTGAAAATTCTAAAGAAAAAGAACACACAAACACACAATGCCTCAGTGATTAACAGAACTGTTTCACAGATCACATAACTATACCAGGGTGTCATTTCTCAGGCAGAAATGTAGATAAAAATAATGAAATCCTGTTCCCCAAACAAGTGCAAGAACCACAGAGTCAAGAATAGGTTAAATATACAAATAAAATAAAATCAATTAAAATCAATAGCACATCAACATAAAAACATATAAACATAAATCTGAAAGCGTTGCTCAAACTCCCGTAACAGTCCCGTTATTTTATCTTTGAACCGCTTCATGTCTGCCACATGTTGGGTCGCGCACACATTTTTCAGACAGGGGAAGTGAGCTACATCACCACCGGCAAGTTGCGTCTCCCACAATGACAGCTTCAACTTGAAAGAACGTATGCTGTCATAATACTGCGTGACAACTTTGTTGCGCCCTTGCAGCTGTTTGTTCAAGTTATTCAGGTGCTCTGTAACATCCACCATAAATGCAAGGTCCGGCATCCATTCTGCGGAATGAAATTCTAACACTGGTTTGCCCTTTTCTTCCATGAACTGTTCAATTTCTTCTCGTAAATCAAAGAAACGCCTCAGCACAGCACCTCGGCTTAACCATCTTACCTCAGTGTGGTATGGCAGGCCATAGATGTGGTCTTTCTCTCTGAGAAGGCTGTCAAACTGACGGTGATTCAGGCTTCTGGATCGGATGAAATTAACAGTTTGGATGACCACCTTCATGACGTTATCCATCTTTAATGACTTGCAACACAAAGCCTCCTGGTGCAAAATACAGTGAAAAGTCAAAAAATCACATCCTCCATTTGCAGATTGCACTTTCTCTCTGAACTTTGTCACAACGCCTGCTTTTTTCCCGATCATTGAGGGCGCACCATCTGTAGCCAGGCTGACAGCGTGGGACCAGTCCACTCCGACCCTGTCCAGCACGCCGACGAGTGCGGTAAAAATATCAGCTGCTGTCGTTGTATCTGTCATCGGCACCAACTCCACGAACTCCTCGGTGACGGTCAATGTGTCATCAACTCCGCGGATGAAAAAATGGCCAGTTGTGCAACATCTGTAATGTCCGTGCTTTCATCAATTGCAACCGAAAACGCAATACATGACTTTACTTTTTGCTTCAACTGGCTGTCCAAATCCACTGAAAGATCGGAAATCCTGTCTGCAACTGTGTTTCTTGTCAGGCTGATATTTGCAAAAGCCTGCCGCTTTTCAGGGCACACAATCTCCGCTGCCTTCATCATGCATGTTTTTACAAATTCACCCTCACTAAATGGTTTTGAAGCCACTGCGATTTCATTAGCAATGAGGTAGCTAGCTTTCACTGCAGCGTCACTGATGTCTCGGCTGTGAGTAAACACAGACTGCTGTTTCTTCAGACCCGCCAACAGTTCATTCACCTTCTCTCATCTCCGCTGTCCTTGAAAGTTGTCATATTTGTCGGCATGAAGACTCACATAGTGGCGACGAAGGTTATATTCTTTCAGCACTGCAACATGCTCTGAACACACCAAACATACAGCTTTCCCATTCAATTCCATGATTAAATAGGATGACCATTTTTCTTGGAACACTCTGCACTCTGCGTCCACTTTTCTCTTTTTTGACAGAGACATATTGGGGCAATGAGGGTGCCAAAGCACATAATGTTAAAAGTAGAAGCCGTAATAAATATCGCGGGCAAAACAAAGTAGCTCATTGGCTGCACGTGCTTGACCTACTTGCTCTGCCCCGGTATAAACAGTTTGCTTGCTTAACACAATTGCTATTGCGCCATCCAGTGGACGCAATTGGAACAGCAGTTTATTTTATTGAAAAATTGCAGCACATTTTTATAATTTCCAAATTATTATTATTATTTATTTTTTTATATCATCTCGCGGGCCGGATTAAACCCGTTTGCGGGCCTGATCCGGCCCGCGGGCCGTACGTTTGACACCCCTGATGTATACTCTCAAACTAACACACAAGATTATGTTTCCTCTAAAATGCATGCGATTGGAATCATCTCTGCTCAAAACTCTTTCCTCTCTGTCAAATGGTCTCCATGGAAACTAAGAGTAGTGTAGATAGAGACTAAATTATTCACAAGACTCCCTTCCCTCTGAAGTCAGAAGATTTTAACTATTTTAGACAGAATTCCAGTATCTATTGGGACCAACTCAAATGAAGACTTTGAAATGGATGTACTTTCTATAAAATGTAGACGTTTAATGTGAAAACTCTAGGCTAAATCTGATGATGCCACAATGAATCAACACACTCAAGGTCTGAAGGTGTCTTTTTATTATGGAAAACAGGGAACATAATTAACATTAATTATATAATAACGAACAGGACAAAAGGCAACAAATCCCCCATAATTAAAAAAAACACAACCATCTTCAAAAAAATTCAACTCTTACCATCAATTTCACTGCTAGGAGAGCATGGTTTTGACAGTAACACACCACCTGATATCCCTGAGCAGGGACAAATTGCTTAAGAACTTCTCTTGTTGTTTCTGTAGAATTAGATCAACCAGTGTGTGTGTGTGTGTGTGTGTGTGTGTGTGTGTGTGTGTGTGTGTGTGTGTGTGTGTGTGTGAGAGGGCACAGTGTGGTGTTGACACAGACAGTAAACACAAATCAATAAGTTAACAATAATCTTTTGATCACATGAAATGAAATAAAACGTATTATTTATATTACAATAAAATACAATACATAACATGCATCAGGAATAACTTTTCTGCTGGGTATCCTGATGCATAAGAAAATGTACAGCTTTGGCACAGTCTATAAAGACCTTCTCTTGGACGTGAATAAATGTTGTGCCTTGTGATGATATGTTGGCATCCTTGATGGAATAATTTGTAGTTTTGTCTTACTTTACTGAAAATATGGGTTTGACTGGATATAGTTCTTGAATTCATCACTGACATGATAAGCGCAGGGCAACTTTATGTGCAATCACCATTAAACCCAGACCGTACTATACTGTATGTAATGCATACATAATGTAATATAATGTATGTAATTCAGGCCAACTTGTTTATCATGCACCAACAGCAAGTACACCTTTTGGCCCCCAAAGCCCTCATGACATCATCAAATGGAGTAGAATTATGATTTCTGTTCCGTAGTCACATCCTAACTCAAATGAAGTGCTTCAGTAAACACACAGGTCTCGGACGGAGGAGTTTTCAATTCAAATAAATTAAAATGGGCCCAGAAATACTAGTCATCACGTAGCCCCTCAGCTTTCGTCTTAGGAATGTTTTTTGTTGTCTATTGAGGACTATCCCAGTCCCTGCACTGTGACCTCAGTAAGGCTGCCTCTGAGTAGCCAAGTGCTGTTATCCTTGCGGTGTTGACTTGTGTAGCTAACCCCTCCCATCCTGAGGTGACTCAACTGTCCTTTGACCCATAATCCTATTAGATAAACACCAGGGCAACTCAGGTCGTCATATCGACCCTAAAAAACCCTCAGGCCTCTGGTCACAAGGTTTACACGCTTCCCTAACTATCGTTCCATTGAGGCTACTGCTCTCACACAGATTGGGTTGGCCTCGGTATTCATCCCAGAGGCACACCAATCCCCTGGCCTCTACTTGCTCCATTCCTGGGGTTTCCCCACCTCTGTTTAGGTCCCTCACTCCTATTAAGGGGACCTCACTTGGGGCAATCTCCTGGTTTCCTGTGTCTAGTCTTTTTGAGGGTTCAAGGCCCCTGTGTGGTCCTCAGGCCCTGCCTCTCCATGATGTTCCACAGCTTGCGCAGGTTGGACTGGGTGATGACATCGTCAGGCTTGAGCTGCAGTGCCCGCAGGTAGTTGGTCTCCGCCTCAGGCAGCCGCCCATTCAGGTGGAGGATGGCGCCCAGGTTCATCAAGGCCGCCGGATACTGGGAGGGATGGCGAGGGGGAGACAGAGGGAATGAGAGAGAGCGGGAGTGAGAGAGAGAAAAGGGAGAGGGACTTGATTAACATTTGCGTGTTACACTGTGGGTTGGGTGACGCTCTGACAAAATTAAGTCTTTAGAAATATATTGCTGTTGCTAAAAATAATGTGGTTAAGGGCTGGTGGGGTCACACTCCTGTTGATGTTTGTGGTTTCCGGAGGTTTCTCAAATGCCAAGTGTTTATGTCATCCCGGGTTAACATTTATAATGATGTTAGCAAAGTCCCTAAGGAGTGGGAGGCACTCTTCTACAGTGAGGTTGCCAATACTGCAGTTAATGAGAGGGATGCACATTATAACGTGTGAAATGTGTTAGTGTTAGAACTTCTAGTGCTGGAAGTTCTAGAAGTTTCACCTTGCCAAACTCATAGGTCTACGCAGTAGCTGAGTGGAAAAAGACTGCTTGTCTGGATAGGTCTAGATGCAGTATAGACTATCTGGATAGTAAGGTTGTCACGATACCAGTATCACGAAATTCAACGGTATCGTGGCAAGGAAACAAAACATGAAGCCAGGGGCGCAACTTTCACTGGGGACGGGATGTATATACAGTGGGGAGAACAAGTATTTGATACACTGCCGATTTTGCAGGTTTTCCTACTTACAAAGCATGTAGAGGTCTGTAATTTTTATCATAGTTACACTTCAACTGTGAGAGACGGAATCTAAAACAAAAATCCAGAAAATCACATTGTATGATTTTTAAGTAATTAATTTGCATTTTATTGCATGACATACGTATTTGATCACCTACCAACCAGTAAAAATTCAGTCTCTCACAGACCTGTTAGTTTTTCTTTAAGAAGCCCTCCTGTTCTCCACTCATTACATGTATTAACTGCACCTGTTTGAACTCGTTACCTGTATAAAAGACACCTGTCCACACACTCAATCAAACAGACTCCAACCTCTCCACAATGGCCAAGACCAGAGCGCTGTGTAAAGACATCAGGGTTAAAATTGTAGACCTGCACAAGGCTGGGATGGGCTACAGGACAATAGGCAAACAGCTTGGTGAGAAGGCAACAACTGTTGGTGCAATTATTAGAAAATGGAAGAAGTTCAAAATGACGGTCAATCACCCTCGGTCTGGGGCTCCATGCAAGATCTCACCTCGTGGGGCATCAATGATCATGAGGAAGGTGAGGGATCAGCCCAGAACTACACGGCAGGACCTGGTCAATGACCTGAAGAAAGCTGGGACCACAGTCTCAAAGAAAACCATTAGTAACACACTACGCCGTCATGGATTAAAATCCTGCAGCGCACGCAAGGTCCCCCTGCTCAAGCCAGCGCATGTCCAGGCCCGTCTGAAGTTTGCCAATGACCATCTGGATGATCCAGAGGAGGAATGGGAGAAGGTCATGTGGTCTGATGAGACAAAAATAGAGCTTTTTGGTCTAAACTCCACTCGCCGTGTTTGGAGGAAGAAGAAGGATGAGTACAACCCCAAGAACACCATCCCAACCGTGAAGCATGGAGGTGGAAAAATCATTATTTTGGGATGCTTTTCTGCAAAGGGGACAGGACGACTGCACCGTATTGAGGGGAGGATGGAAGGGGCCATGTATCGCGAGATCTTGGCCAACAACCTCCTTCCCTCAGTAAGAGCATTGGAGATGGGTCGTGGCTGGGTCTTCCAGCATGACAACGACCCAAAACACACAGCCAGGGCAACTAAGGAGTGGCTCCGTAAGAAGCATCTCAAGGTCCTGGAGTGGCCTAGCCAGTCTCCAGACCTGAACCCAATAGAAAATCTTTGGAGGGAGCTGAAATTCCGTATTGCCCAGCGACAGCCCCGAAACCTGAAGGATCTGGAGAAGGTCTGTATGGAGGAGTGGGCCAAAATCCCTGCTGCAGTGTGTGCAAACCTGGTCAAGACCTACAGGAAACGTATGATCTCTGTAATTGCAAACAAAGGTTTCTGTACCAAATATTAAGTTCTGCTTTTCTGATGTATCAAATACTTATGTCATGCAATAAAATGCAAATTAATTACTTAAAAATCATGCAATGTGATTTTCTGGATTTTTGTTTTAGATTCCGTCTCTCACAGTTGAAGTGTACCTATGATAAAAAATTACAGACCTCTACATGCTTTGTAAGTAGGAAAACCTGCAAAATCGGCAGTGTATCAAATACTTGTTCTCCCCACTGTATATATACAGTGAGGGAAAAAAGTATTTGATCCCCTGCTGATTTTGTACGTTTGCCCACTGACAAAGACATGATCAGTCTATAATTTTAATGGTAGGTTTATTTGAACAGTGAGAGACAGAATAACAACAACAAAAAATCAAGACTAACGCATGTCAAAAATGTTATAAATTGATTTGCATTTTAATGAGGGAAATAAGTATTTGACCCCTCTGTAAAACATGACTTAGTACTTGGTGGCAAAACCCTTGTTGGCAATCACAGAGGTCAGACGTTTCTTGTAGTTGGCCACCAGGTTTGCACACATCTCAGGAGGGATTTTGTTCCACTCCTCTTTGCAGATCTTCTCTAAGTCATTAAGGTTTCGAGGCTGACGTTTGTCAACTCGAACCTTCAGCTCCCTCCACAGATTTTCTATGGGATTAAGGTCTGGAGACTGGCTAGGCCACTCCAGGACCTTAATGTGCTTCTTCTTGAGCCACTCCTTTGTTGCCTTGGCCGTGTGTTTTGGGTCATTGTCATGCTGGAATACCCATCCACGACCCATTTTCAATGCCCTGGCTAAGGGAAGGAGGTTCTCACCCAAGATTTGACGATACATGGCCCCGTCCATCGTCCCTTTGATGCGGTGAAGTTGTCCTGTCCCCTTAGCAGAAAAAACACCCCCAAAGCATAATGTTTCCACCTCCATGTTTGACGGTGGGGATGGTGTTCTTGGGGTCATAGGCAGCATTCCTCCTCCTCCAAACACAGCGAGTTGAGTTAATGCCAAAGAGCTCGATTTTGGTCTCATCTGACCACAACACTTTCACCCAGTTCTCCTCTGAATCATTCAGATGTTCATTGGCAAACTTCAGACGGCCCTGTATATGTGCTTTCTTGAGCAGGGGGACCTTGCGGGCGCTGCAGGATTTCAGTCCTTCACGGCGTAGTGTGTTACCAATTGATTTCTTGGTGACTATGGTCCCAGCTGCCTTGAGATCATTGACAAGATCCTCCCGTGTAGTTCTGGGCTGATTCCTCACCGTTCTCATGATCATTGCAACTCCAAGAGGTGAGATCTTGCATGGAGCCACAGGCCGAGGGAGATTGACAGTTCTTTTGTGTTTCTTCCATTTGCAAATAATCGCACCAACTGTTGTCACCTTCTCACCAAGCTGCTTGGCGATGGTCTTGTAGCCCATTCCAGCCTTGTGTAGGTCTACAATCTTGTCCCTAACATCCTTGGAGAGCTCTTTGGTCTTGGCCATGGTGGAGAGTTTGGAATCTGATTGATTGATTGCTTCTGTGGACAGGTGTCTTTTATACAGGTAACAAGCTGAGATTAGGAGCACTCCCTTTAAGAGTGTGCTCCTAATCTCAGCTCATTACCTTTATAAAAGACACCTGGGAGTCATAAATCTTTCTGATTGAGAGGGGGTCAAATACTTATTTCCCTCATTAAAATGCAAATCAATTTATAACATTTTTGACATGCGTTTTTTCTTGATTTTTTTGTTGTTATTCTGTCTCTCACTGTTCAAATAAACCTACCATTAAAATTATAGACTGATCATTTCTTTGTTAGTGGGCAAACGTACAAAATCAGCAGGGGCTCAAATACTTTTTCCCCTCACTGTATATATATATATATTTTCTTTTTTTAAACGACCAAATAGTTTAGTCTGCTTTGTGTTTTCCTTTTTGCCATGGAAAACAGGTATTGTGACAACCATACTGGATAGGTCTAGATGCAGTATAGCGATCAGGTAGTTTCAGACACAATACATGCCCTTGAATTCATCTCCTGGAAAACTCTTTCAAATTCAAACTCCCATAAGACCTCTATTTAATGCAGATTCTCGTATGTGAGACGTTTTACAGGAGACCTGCCAGGTTTTTGTTATGGATTAAGAGCGAGGCTTTGTTAACTTGACTTGAAGCTGAGTTAATTAAATGCCCATTAAATTATCCCGTTTGACCTCGCAGTAGCTGGTCCGATTTCAGAAAGAGTGTTTACCTTGATGGAGCTGTGGGGCAATGACCTTTGAAACTGAATTAATACAAAGTTTGGAGTAAAGATCGTTTTGATATCTGTGTTGGGCTGAATGCCATGTTGTGAAGAGTACAGAGCAGTATATTTAATAAAAACTAGAACTTGTTGAAGATACAGTATGAAGGAAGAGTTATATGACGGAGAGGTCCGTTACTGGACGCAGAGATTTCTTGTATGGTACAGTATGAAATCTCATAACACAAATACATTATATGATATTTGATATTCGGCTCACTTGTACTCAGTTCCAACTTGGGTTTCTCGCCGCAGAGTTAAAGAGAGTTATGCCAATATGCCTTGAAGCTCATCGTTCCATAAAAGTCTGTCTCTCCAGCCATCAACGAAGCTAAGCTAATAGGATCAGAGCAGGTTACTCATCTTGCCTTGAGCTACTGTTCCAGGAACTTATAGGCTAGTCAGTGTGTTTGTGAGTGTGTGTGTGTGTGTGCGTGCATGTGTGTATGCGTGCATGTGTGTGTAGGTGTGTGTATGCACACGTACTTGTGTGTGAGTGTTTGTGTATTAGCGAAAGTGAACACATCTATGTGTGTTTTTAAGGGTGCTATTTAATCAAATGGCCCTTTGATGTGGCCAAGTGAAACCACCTGGCCGTAACCGGAGCCCTGCAGTATGCCACTGCAAACACACCCAGATCCCAGCCTCACCTCTGGCTCTCCAGCACCCTCCAGACTGGACACTTTCACACGCCTGTGAACCTGACTGTGGGGTCAGGGTTGAAGGAGTTGAGATTCAACTACAGTTATTTAAATTGGAGTTTACACGCCTCTTTAGATGGTTGGTTACCTTGTACTTTGAGTTTAACTCTGGTTTTCTATTTGTACAGAGTTTGACTCTCTCTTAAGCATACTTGAACAACTCGTTATCCAGAGACCAATTAGGCATCTGTACTGTAACACTAACTAGTCTTTCCCCTATTACTTTCCAGACAGGGCTTAATAAAGAACCCAGACACAACATCAAGGCCACTTGGAACCAAAACTGTCCACTGAAACCAATAGAAACCAAACTCTGCTTCATTTTTAACTTTGGCTGTTAACTTTCTACTCCTGGTCAGGAGACATCATGGCTCTCTATAGGCTAAGCTGAGACAGAGGCTGGTGGAGATAGATTAAAGTCCTCTATCATTGTAAACAGCACCCAGGGTGAGACGCAGGAGACGCCCCAGACAGACTATATCATTCTCTGTTTACATGTGTACACTCACTGGAGCCAGAAACCCATACCAGCGATCACTCTCTATTAAAGCTGAGACAGTGATTAATGTAGTGGGGCTGGCTTGGTCCTAACACAGCCAAACAAAACCTTTACCCAAGGATGACAGTAGCTGTTGACCTTGTGGTTATTTCCTTGTTTGGCAAGTCTGAATGATATCATTCTTCACATTTACATTTTAGTCATTTAGCAGACGCTCTTATCCAGAGCGACTAACAGTAGTGAGTGCATCAATTTTTCCCGGTGGGAATCGAACCCACAACCCTGGCATGCAAGCACCATGCTCTACCAACTGAGCCACACGGGACATATCATTGCCTCAAAATGGATATCCACAGTATAATTATTCAATCTAAATTCCAGTCAATTTGGAATTTGATTTGCACTATGAAGAAAGCTAACTGAATTGAAATTAAAGTGGCCTGAACATCAACAGTGTTGCATCGATAGTAATTCAGTAAGTTCAATATCAACTGCCAAACAAGAAATTGTAACCACTCTGTGTACAGTCAACAATGATCCTTCATTGTGGCACACCTCAGAGTCTAACAGTGCAGCATTCCAGAGCAGCAACCCTATAGAATACTTTAGTAACGTCTCATCTGTCTATCTGCTCATCACCATTGTTTGACCTCTGTTTCACCCAGCAAAAGCTGCTCACCATTACCCCCAACATACAGTATCGTCTTTCTCAGTAGGTGGTGGTCGAGCTGCATATTAAGACACTGTTATGTAAATGAGCTCCACGATTCAACTCTAATATGTTTCCGTAGGCCCACTCACTACTTGCTATTCACAGAGTAAATGTAGTGAACTGATGATTGGAACAGTGGAACAGAGACTTAAGTTAACTGATTCAAATCTAAAGCTGATAATATATATGGGCATTGTCACATTAATCACACTCTATTTGAAACGACAATGTATGTACTGCATTTAGGGACAGTTACTTTGCAGTTGTGAATAGTTTAAGGAACAGAGAAAACGGAACACAAATGCAGTCAAACCAAACGGTACATTAGGAATTAGGACGTGTGGTAATTCTGTCCGTCATCCTCTGTTGCACTCTATGAAGTTTCTCGTTTTTTTTTCCAGGAAGCATACTTCTTTGATGAATTGTCTTTCCCAGCACGTCTGGCCACAGATGTTGAATTTTTCATGACCCGAAACCCTTTTGGATGAAGTTGATATTTGAGGACTTGACATTCGCTAAGCAGACACGCAGCAGCGAAATGTCAAACACAAGAGGCACTTTACTTCCGACAAATGACTGAGTGTAAACCCTTGACTTGTTGGAGAGTGTGGATAATAAATATAACTTCCTGACTGGGAACTGTTGTGAAGGACACAGAGACAAGGACATACCGACTAACTTCTGTTACAGACAAACTGATTGTGAAGGACACACAGACATGGACATACTGACATACAGACAAGATGATTTTATAGGAAACAATTGCAAGAGTGTGTGTCAAGGACATCTGTAGCACTTACCATTTCTACAAAGCCCTACTGTCTAACTCTCCAGACTCCAAACAACCTCCAGCTAACTCTTCAGACCCCAAACAACCTCCAGCTAACTCTCCAGACCCCAAACAACCTCCAGCTAACTCTCCAGACCCCAAACAACCTCCAGCTAACTCTCCAGACTCCAAACAACCTCCAGCTAACTCTCCAGACCCCAAACAACCTCCAGCTAACTCTTCAGACCCCAAACAACCTCCAGCTAACTCTTGAGACTCTCCAAATGGCGCGTAAGTCAGTGAGCGTGGCAACGTGACAAATGACCAGGGGAGACCTCATCTACTCCTGTCTAAAAACACAGTCCTTCTGAGAGTTAGCACTCCACCATGCCGTCCACTCCCTTTGAAGGGACTGATTGATGCTCTGCAGAGAAAGAGAGATCTACCTTTCTCTCCAACCATAGAATCACAGGGACCCAGATCCTGCTCTCTGGTTCTAACAGACAATGGGAGGCATTGATGGAGCTGCCATGGCGGACTAGGGCTGATTGTGTGTAATGGTGGAGTGTGTGTGTGTGCGTGCAAATCAGTTTGAGTAAGAAAGGCCCATTAGGCCAAGGTACTCACGTCTGGTCTGAGGTTTGCCGCTCGCTCATAATGCCGCTCTGCTGCCTGGTTTAGACTGGCCTGTCTGGAGAGGAGATAGGGAAAGGGAGAGAGAGAGGCATGGAAAGAGGAGAGGAAGGGCAATAGGGGTTGTCATTACGCATGGCTTTTTTTATTTTATCTTTATTTAACTAGGCAAGTCAGTTAAGAACAAATTCTTATTTACAATGACGGCCTACACCGGCCAAACCCGGACGACGCTGGGCCAATTGTGCGCCGCCCTATGGGACTCCCAATCACGGCCGGTTGTGATACAGCCTGGAATCGAACCAGGGGGTCTGTAATGACGCCTCAAGCACTGAGATGCAGTTCCTTAGACCGCTGCGCCACTCGGGAGCCAAACGGAGTCTGACAGTATTATAGTGACACGACGGCAGAAGGAGTTATGTATTGGAGAGAGGCATTCTTTCATTGGAATTGAAATATTGCCCATTTGGTGTCATAAAGTATTGCGATCCTGAGGGCACTTTGATGCTGAAAAATACTCCCTCAAATGACTCTGAAACACTATGCTGCATATATTTATTTGTAAGATGATACTAACTGCACTTAATATGTTAACGCTATTCAGATAAAGGCAGACATCTTTCCAGACACAGATATACATATTCATTAGGTGTGTGACTCAGGGAAATATGTCTCTATTGACTTTGCATAAAGGAAAGTATGCCTTGAGAATACTAGCTAGTGGTACTTCATCATTCCATTCATCTCAAGTTCATGCCTGACTCTTCAGATCAATTTTCACCACAACAATGTCTTTCATTTCCTCCTTGCCCTCTTGGTGCTGGCGTTTCCCACTGCATCTGAGAGAATCTACGCAATCTACGATGTTGGGAGAATCTGGAGTTTGAAAGATTCTTCAAAGAGAAGGAAACGCTGACAATGTGCAACAGGTAAGGACTTTTGACTTTGATTTGCATAGGTCAAAACCTGGTGCTACCCTATTGGTCTCTGTCAAAAAGAGCCATAGAGGAATATGGCAAACCCCTACTACAGTCTGGATGAAGAGAAATGGTCACTGAGTTTCAGAACAACAAAACACGTTTTCCCAGTCTAATGTTTGACGTTGACAATAATTTGGTGGCATTCAAGGTGTAAAATAGTTATTTATTTGCCCTACAGAACAGAGAGTAAGAGGGGCATTTTGACCAGCATTAATACACCCAAAGACAGGTCTGTATCTGAACGTCTCAGCACAGCCATAAGACTGTCTTATTACAGGATTAGTTGAGTGAATATGTCATGGTGTTGTTTTTTTATACAGTTGGCTTATATCTAAGAGGGCCAGAATAAGACGATTTGTCTCTCCATTTTTACTCTCCGCATCCAAGCAGCGCTACCCTGGCTGAGCAGTCGACTTATAACTCTCAAATCCACCGCAGCGCTGCACTTTGGATGAAGGACGCTGTAGCTTCAATTACTTTTCCAGATATGTAGAGCAAAAAGGAATTAAGAGACTGTCGTTTGCAATACTTCCTAGAGTTGCAGTGAGTTGAGAGGATTTGCAGTCCCCTATTTCAAACGTATAAAACGTATGTGCTGTCTGTGCGCACACTTGCCAAGCAGAATGGCCAATTCTCCTGAGGTATGCCTGGGTTTCTTTACAAGCCCTGGACTGAAAAGTCACTAGCATGAATCAAAACTACAACCGCTGTTTCCATGTGTTGTATATTAATTTGAACCATATACAAATGACTTAAAATGGATCGTTTCCATGCAAACTGCCATTATCGTATTAGACTTCAGATCTGAAGTATCTTTGAGTGTGTTAGCGGGCACAATGCAATATTGATTAAGTCGTGAATGATGAAATACCTTGGCAACCAACTCTCTATCACCAAAGTAATAACCTTCAGAGACACCTTGTGCTATTTTCATGAATAAGACATCTGAATATATCCAACAGAAAATCTACATGTACTGAAGACCTACAGTATTGTATGGAAATGCAGTAGTGTATTTTCCATTATTCTACTGTAGTGAGGTTGGGCCTCCTCTCAGAGCCTGGTTCCTCTCTAGGTTTCTTATTTATAGGGAGTTGTTCCTGCCTACTGTGCTTCTAATTCTGCTTGCTCTTTGGAGTCTGGGCAAAGCACCTTGTGACAACTGCAGATGTAAAATGGGCTTTATAAACACATTTGATTGATACTAGTCAAGGTATGATTGGGCAGCATTTGGAAATACCAGGCGCTCTTTAAATGCTGTAATAATGTTTTTATACGCCGTCACACCCACCTGAGCATGTGAGCGGCGCTGAAGACCACGTCAAACTCTGAGCTGTCCAGATCTGCAGCTCTCTCTGCCATCTCTGCTGCCTCCGCCAGACGAGACTGCTCCAGCAGAAACTGGCCTGTCCATCAGAGAGAGAGAAAGATGGAGAAAGAAACAGAGACAGAGTAAGAAAGAGAGGGAAAGAGAAAGGGAGAGGGAGAGAGTGACGGAGACAAATTAAGAAAAGGGGAAAGAGAGGGAGACAGTGAGACAACGAGGCAGAAGAAATGGGATGTGGAAGAAAGAGAGAAAGAAAGAAAGAAAGAAAGCAAAAAGATGGGTTCAGGGGACAGGGCAGAGAGAAGGACAGAAAGGACAGAGTGAGGAAGAGAGGAGAGAGAGACTGATGGTTTTTGTCATACTTCATTGCGTGTCAGTCAGCAAAAACCATCACTTGAATGCAGAGGTTTGCTACGGGTCACATGTAGCGTGACACATGCATGCTCCCTGCATCAGAGCTTGTGTTAGTCTGAACAATGGCAGGAAAGGGGGCTTGTCTCAGTTATCTGACCTCTCATGTTAGCTCTCACCCGCCCTGTCCCACAGTTCAGAGAGTCTGTAAGCACAGTCATACCGTCTCACCAACAACATGCTGGAGTCATTCCAGTCACAGTGGAGGAGGAATGGCCGTTGCGGCCCGATTACGATAAGGTGTTGGGGGCCAGTCAAAATAAACCTCTGAAAAGAGGCTAGGAGATAGCAGAGAGAGGGCAAATGACTCTGTCCAAAGACAGCAACGCGGCCCGCCAGGACCCAAACACAACCCAGAGAGAGAGAGAGAGAGAGAGAGAGAGAGAGAGAGAGAGAGAGAGAGAGAGAGAGAGAGAGAGAGAGAGAGAGAGAGAGAGAGAGAGAGAGAGAGAGAGAGAGAGAGAGAGAGAGAGAGAGAGAGAGAGAGAGAGAGAGAGAGAGAGAGAGAGAGAGAGAGAGAGAGAGAGAGAGAGAGAGAGAGAGAGAGAGAGAGAGAGAGAGAGAGAGAGAGAGAGAGAGAGAGAGAGAGAGAGAGAGAGAGAGAGAGAGAGAGAGAGAGAGAGACTATACAATACAACGGCCCTCTCTGTTCCTACAGGACATATTTCATTTCCTATGAATATCTCTGAGTCCAGCATTCCGATATGAATGGCAGCATTTACAGAAGCGTGGGCGGACTAACCGGCTTATAGCGTTTCTCCTCGATCAGTGAAAGGCAAGCATCCTTAGCGGTGGTGTAGTCTGATCCGGTTTCCTCTGGGCATGTCGAGATAAAACCAGGCTTAGGTCTACTGTATGTATGACCTCATACATCCATGTCACTCCTACACATTGAACGCCAAGCAGCACTGATACCAAATGTAAACAAAACTAAAGGCAGGCATATCTCTTTCGCTAATTAGAGCTGCTTTAAGAGTGGCTACAGGACATGTTTTTTACACTTAACAAGCAGTTTATACATGCTATGTGGGAGTACTGTAGAATACTGTGGATAAGGTGTCTCTTTACCAAACTGTAAGTTCTTATGGTGGGGTCAAGCTACAACACACTGTTACTGTAACTGTAGGAAGACATTACATGGAGCAGTTTAATGTTTAAACCTTTATAATAAAGCATTGCATGCATATCATTGCATTTGCATAGTGGCACAGAGCAGTAGAGTAGAGGCACTTACAGAAGTTGCACAAATGGGGAACATTTTAGTAGCCTAGGGTTCCCCAAAAAATTGGTCCTTTTATAAATGCATTTCATGAAATTCTACGTCATTTTACATGACTGGAGACTTTGGTAAAATATTTTTTTATACCGCACAAATGATCGAAATGACAGGCTACTTTGACTACATGGAAAACTATTCCACATCAAGTAACTGATGCAAGCAGCAAAATTGTATTAAACAAACAGATACAAATACACCTTATGGAACAGCGGGGACTGTGAAGCAACACATAGGCACAGACACATGCATACACACACGATAACATACGCACTATAAGCACACGTACACATGGATTTTGTGTTGTAGATACAGTGGGGGAAAAAAGTATTTAGTCAGCCACCAATTGTGCAAGTTTTCTCACTTAAAAGGATGAGAGAGGCCTGTAATTTTCATCATAGGTACACGTCAACTATGACAGACAAAATGAGGAAAAAAAATCCAGAAAATCACATTGTAGGATTTTTAATGAATTTATTTGCAAATTATGGTGGAAAATAAGTATCTGGTCAATAACAAAAGTTTCTCAATACTTTGTTGTATACCCTTTGTTGGCAATGACACAGGTCAAACGTTTTCTGTAAGTCTTCACAAGGTTTTCACACACTGTTTCTGGTATTTTGGCCCATTCCTCCATGCAGATCTCCTCTAGAGCAGTGATGTTTTGGGGCTGTCGCTGGGCAACACAGACTTTCAACTCCCTCCAAAGATTTTCTATGGGGTTGAGATCTGGAGACTGGCTAGGCCACTCCAGGACCTTGAAATGCTTCTTACGAAGCCACTCCTTCGTTGCCCGGGCGGTGTGTTTGGGATCATTGTCATGCTGAAAGACCCAGCCACGTTTCATCTTCAATGCCCTTGCTGATGGAAGGAGGTTTTTACTCAAAATCTCACGATACATGGCCCCATTCATTCTTTCCTTTACACGGATCAGTCGTCCTGGTCCTTTTGCAGAAAAACAGCCCCAAAGCATGATGTTTCCACCCCCATGCTTCACAGTAGGTATGGTGTTCTTTGGATGCAACTCAGCATTCTTTGTCCTCCAAACACGACGAGTTGAGTTTTTACCAAAAAGTTATATTTTGGTTTCATCTGACCATATGACATTCTCCCAACCCTCTTCTGGATCATCCAAATGCACTCTAGCAAACTTCAGACGGGCCTGGACATGTACTGGCTTAAGCAGGGGGACACGTCTGGCACTGCAGGATTTGAGTCCCTGGCGGCGTAGTGTGTTACTGATGGTAGGCTTTGTTACTTTGGTCCCAGCTCTCTGCAGGTCATTCACTAGGTCCCCCCGTGTTGTTCTGGGATTTTTGCTCACCGTTCTTGTGATCATTTTGACCCCACGGGGTGAGATCTTGCGTGGAGCCCCAGATCGAGGGAGATTATCAGTGGTCTTGTATGTCTTCCATTTCCTAATAATTGCTCCCACAGTTGATTTCTTCAAACCAAGCTGCTTACCTATTGCAGATTCAGTCTTCCCAGCCAGCCTGGTGCAGGTATACAATTTTGTTTCTGGTGTCCTTTGACAGCTCTTTGGTCTTGGCCATAGTGGAGTTTGGAGTGTGACTGTTTGAGGTTGTGGACAGGTGTCTTTTATACTGATAACAAGTTCAAACAGGTGCCATTAATACAGGTAACGAGTGGAGGACAGAGGAGCCTCTTAAAGAAGAAGTTACAGGTCTGTGAGAGCCAGAAATCTTGCTTGTTTGTAGGTGACCAAATACTTATTTTCCACCATAATTTGTAAATAAATTCATTAAAAATCCTACAATGTGATTTTCTGGAGAAAGAAAATCACAATTTGTCTGTCATAGTTGACGTGTACCTATGATGAAAATTACAGGCCTCTCTCATATTTTTAAGTGGGAGAACTTGCACAATTGGTGGCTGACTAAATACTTTATTTCCCCACTGTATGTGGTAGTGGAGTAGGGGCCTGAGGGCACACAGTGTGAAATCTGTTGTGAATATATTGTAATGTTTTTAAAATTGTATAACTGCCTTAATTTTGCTGGACACCAGGAAGAGTAGCTGCTGCCTTGGCAGGAACTAATGGGGAGCCATAATAAATACAAATACAAACTGAGAATCTGAGATAAATAAAAACGACTTTGTGTTGAATCCATCAATAGCCTAGGCCTAGGTGTGTGAAGACACATTGTAGGCTACAATATGAGGAGGAAATTATAGTACTAAAAATGCTTTACAGTTTCCCTGACTAACCCAACGATGCGCAGCTCATTCGCCGGTGACAGCCGATGCGTTCATACCAAAAGCCTATATGTCTCTCTTGCTTTACTTTGTAAAACAATATTTGGAAGTTAATCAAATATTTTGTTAGCCTACAGCAAACATATTAGAGTCCTCTCTTTTCAGCAGGAGCCATTTGATTTCAAACCTGTGTTTTCCCACGATTGTATTTTAAATATTGTGAAAGGCCTGTTTTCTCTGCATGCTGTTCACTGACAGATTTGCAGCGCGTTCCCGACTGTAGGCTATGCCTTGTTATTGGGCTACACACAATCCACAGCTAGACAATTTTTTAAAGAAGCTATTGATCCTCTGTGGCTAAATTATAGGCCTTCTCATGGTGTAGTAGGCTATTCTGAATTATATCATTTATTTCTGAACAGACAGCAGTAATTCTATAACTTTATTATTATTATTTATTTCAATTTATTTGAGGTGCTCCTCCAGAACCCTTCGCGTGGCTATGATTCTATAAGGAAATAAATGATGAAGTGCAACGTTGGAGAGATAAGAGTTGCAGGCTCATGTCTATCAGAGCAGAGAGAGAGAGATAATAGAAAGTTAATCTCATTCTAGTTCTGTGAGATATACAGGCACGCATCTCACACAGCCACGAGTTGGTCTCAAACATAGGTCTCAAACATAGGTTACAATGATGTACAAACCATACTGTAAACCTGAATCAACTAGTAGAATATCAGGCACGACTTTTTCAATTTTTTGGGGGGGGGAGGCAACTCGAATGAACTTTGATTGCTTTTATTCGAATTTGTACATTGCAAAAAGTGACAAATAATTTTCATGCCATGAGAGGTACCGGACCGGCCAAATAGGTTCCGGAACGAAACAGTCCCAAACGGAGAGGTGCCGGTTCCTGTTCTGGCAAAATCTGGCTCAAATGAAGGTCTGTGCCTGTACTTCATATGAGAACATAATAGTTCTGGTACTTACCATAATGCATGTAGCAGTTTCCTTTGGAAGGGTCCAGCTGAATGGCCCTTTGATAGTAATTCTCTGCCTCAGTCTTCTGCCCCTAGAAGACAAAACAGGAACGTTTGATTAGCTACTGTAGATCAGCTACAAGTCGTCCTCAGTCATTAATTGCGATTTAGCTGATGTTCGAGCTCTCGCAGTGGTTCATATTTCTGGCACGGGCGTAATTGTGCGGCTGCAATTAGATTTACTCAAAACCCAAAACAGACGTGTTGCCATATGGTAGAAGATTGAACATGCAGGAGAAATCAGAAACCACCCACTCTCCACGTAAATGAGATTTAGCAAATATTTCACAGTCGAAATGCGGACGGGGAAATCAGCAGTAAATCTGAGCAACCGTTCCGTATGCCCGTAATGTGCCAGGTTGTTTCAAACAATCACCATATACTGCAGGGCAACAACAATCATCTGAGTTTACTTAGCATCTGCTACGGATTATTTTCCTACGCTTTCATGCATGAGTTGACACGTGGTAGCTGGGCCTCAGCTGTAAACCAGGAAACTGTAGTCCATAGAGAACACTCCAAACCCCCTTTTCCCCCAGCAGCAGAGAGTGTGTGTGTGTGTGTGTCACACTATAACTTTTGCTCAGTCAGAGAGTGTGTATCGCACTATAGCCGCGCAACAAACTGAAAGCGATACCGCTGCCTCTGTGTACGGTCCCTTCCCCCCCCCCCCATTGTTCACGCTTCAGCACTGATTGCTTCCATATTGGCAATAGAATAAGTGGACCGGGGATATTAGGTTTGGTTCATTAGCTATTTCTCATGCCCGCGTTCGTTCTAAATGAAAGATGAAGAAGAAGATAACCAATTGTCCAGATGACTTTATATGATATTTTACCTGGCTTTCTTTTCTGCTCAATGAAGCATTTTCCCAGCCACAGCGTCAGACTATTGAACAAAATATTGTGGTCCTTCAATGGACTCGGAAGTATCGCATTTGGAGGATTGCGAGAGGTGCGTAATGTTAAATGTACATGAAATAACGCTAGGTTATTGTTTTTTCATTCCTCCGACCCTCTTTTTTCCTCTTATCTAGCGTTTTCGAGCCTGTCTGGGGAGGGAGTAGTCGGTCTCAGAGGGCTTTAGCGGTTAGCGTTAGCGCCGGCAGCTCTGAGTGTAGCCAGCCACAGAGGGTTTTAGCAGTTAGCGTTAGCGCCGGCTCCGAGTGTAGCCAGCCACAGAGCTTGTAAATCACATCAGCGCCGGCCGACCACAACTCTCCCATGCTGCAACGGGAGAGAGGCCCTCCAACAGAGAGCGGTGCCTAGCTCTTGGCAGGACACGGCAGGACTCTGCACTGCACTGTGTATTCATCCGCCTGGCGACAACACTCTCCTGTGATGTATTACATTTAAATTTTTAGTCATTTAGCAGACGCTCTTATCCAGAGCGACTTACATGAGCAATTAGGGTTAAGTGCCTTGCTCAAGGGCACATCGACAGATTTTTCACCTAGTCGGCTCGGGGATTAGAACCAGCGACCTTTCGGTTACTGGCACAACGCTCTTAACCACTAAGCTACCTGCCGCCCCGGTATGTCCAAGGGAGATGATCTGAGAGAGGAACTGGTGGTTACCGGGCGGAATAGGGCTCTTCTGGTCATGTCTAGCTGTGTCCTAAAGAAAGGCCATGGTCAAAAGTCTCGGGAATATGGTGCCATGTCAGACGCAGCCTCAGTCTAGACTCTAACCTGGTTACTGTGAATGAAGAGTTCAAAGCCAAACTGAACGAAGGACGACCCACAAATCTATACAACCTCACTAACCCCATTAAAGTACAATGACTCAATGAATGAAACAGTGAAGTCACATATTGTACTACAGTACACGTCAGGGTGAAACAGAGGGTGAGGCGGGACTTGAGTTTGACACTATGACTCCTTATGAGCCTGCTGCATTATCAATACGTAGCTCCGCCGTGGCAAGACAGGCCAAAATCTCTCCCTGATTGAGTGATTTAATAAGGAAGCGGGGTAATTGCATTAAGTCCTGTCCGGCGGCCCATTGTCCCGGGTCTGGTCGTGTCTCAATCTCCTGTTGTTGAAGAGCTCTGTTATGAGGGGCCACTCGTGGCTCAGGGCCCCGGTTGTAGGGACCTGGGGGACCCAGCAGATGTCCAGCTGCGCTGGGGTGACTCGGGTCTGAACCCGGGGCGACTGGGGGTGGGGGTTTGAGGGAATGGAACTCAAATCAGATTAGGAAAAGGGGAAATGAGTGAGTTTGGGAGCGAGACCCTTCCTCAGCCCAGACCGGACCCCTAGGGGTGCAGCTGTAGCTGTAACCCCTCTGATATCAGTAAGGAGGATAGAAGGAGAGATGGGATGGATGATGTTGGCACTGCAGAGCAAAACCTCCTCTAGCCTGTGGATTCCTAGTAATTCCTAGTACCTCAGTTACCTCAGGCTGTGAAAGGAGAAGTACAGAAGGTCAAACTCCTCACAAGGGCTCAGCAGGACTGGTTCAGTGGGTTCTAACAGGGTTCCTCTCCATAACCTCCTCCTAACTAACCCAAGTCAGCTGTGAACACGTTGTCACGCACTGGTTTTTCTCTCTCCAACAGTGTGGATGAGAGAGGTGGATGGAGGGGGAGGAGGGGGAGTGGATGAGAGGAGGGGATGGAGGAGGGGGGAGTGGATGAGAGAGGTGGATGGAGGGGGAGTGGATGAGAGAGGTGGATGGAGGGGAGTGGATGAGAGGAGGGGATGGAGGAGGGGGAGTGGATGAGAGAGGTGGATGGAGGGGGAGTGGATGAGAGAGGTGGATGGAGGGGGAGTGGATGAGAGGAGGGGATGGAGGAGGGGGGAGTGGATGAGAGGGGTGGATGGAGGAGGGGGAGTGGATGAGAGGGGTGGATGGAGGGGGAGGGATGAGAGAGGTGGATGGAGTGGGAGTGGATGAGAGAGGTGGATGGAGGGGGGGGGGAGTGGATGAGAGAGGTGGATGGAGTGGGAGTGGATGAGAGGAGGAGATGGAGGAGGGGGGAGTGGATGAGAGGGGTGGATGGAGGGGGGGGAGTGGATGAGAGAGGTGGATGGAGTGGGAGTGGATGAGAGGAGGAGATGGAGGAGGGGGGAGTGGATGAGAGAGGTGGATGGAGTGGGGGGGAGTGGCTGGAGCACTTCAAAACCCCACACACATTTAATAAAGTCACACGCACGCATGTGAGCGTACACGCGTGCATGCACGCACACGCACACACACACACAGGACTCCCCACAAATACGTTCCCTATGGCTGTGACCTTGCGACAACCACACATCCAGTGGAGAGCCTGATAGTTTG
Source organism: Coregonus clupeaformis (assembly GCF_020615455.1). Taxonomy (NCBI): domain Eukaryota; kingdom Metazoa; phylum Chordata; class Actinopteri; order Salmoniformes; family Salmonidae; genus Coregonus; species Coregonus clupeaformis. Next base: position 2,814,850 of record NC_059193.1, read on the forward strand.
ACAGGTCTGTTTTTCTAAGCTTGTACCCTAAGAAAATAATGACTCCTCAATATATTGTCTCCTTGGTATCGTAACAACAAAGTTTATAGTGGCAGAAGTTTGTCTCTGTGCTATTTCATCTCAAATATCTCAAAATACTGCAATTAGCCTAACATTTAAAAAAAAATACATCCAGCATTTGCATACCATTATTCTACGTGTCTTTTTCCTTTAGGCCACCAAAGACAAAAGCATTCATTTACCCGTCAAGGTTCAATAATAACTCCAAAAAGGCTTCTGGGCTGCTGTCTGCTTAACATGCAGCTCATCCTTGTTCTATCAATTCCAAGGCTTTCTACAATGATCACAACTCCTCTGGCTCAGACTGAGAAATCAATGGGATGAACTGGCCGGGCCCAAACTAACTCAATATTCATCAGCCCTCGGGCCTAGGTCTAACTATACGTAACTACTGTGATTACTACCAAGATAAAAGGTTTATTTGTTTCATCACGCTTTGTGTGAGCCAAAGCCTATTTGAGATTGTGTTGGCAGTCAGGAAGGACACTGGAGGACAAGGAGTGAAGTGAATGGATTAGAATAGAGGCAGGTTGTAGCTACAGTGAGGGAAAAAAGTATTTGATCCCCTGCTGATTTTGTACGTTTGCCCACTGACAAAGACATGATCAGTCTATAAGCTTAATGGTAGGTTTATATGAACAGTGAGAGACAGAATAACAACAAAAAAATCCAGAAAAACGCATGTCAAAAATGTTATAAATTGATTTGCATTTTAAATCAGGGAAATAAGTATTTGACCCCTCTGCAAAACATGACTTAGTACTTGGTGGCAAAACCCTTGTTGGCAATCACAGATGTCAGACGTTTCTTGTAGTTGGCCACCAGGTTTGCACACATCTCAGGAGGGATTTTGTTCCACTCCTCTTTGCAGATCTTCTCCAAGTCATTAAGGTTTCGAGGCTGATGTTTGGCAACTCGAACCTTCAGCTCCCTCCACAGATTTTCTATGGGATTAAGGTCTGGAGACTGGCTAGGCCACTCCAGGACCTTAATGTGCTACTTCTTGAGCCACTCCTTTGTTGCCTTGGCCGTGTGTTTTGGGTCATTGTCATGCTGGAATATCCATCCACGACCCATTTTCAATGCCCTGGCTGAGGGAAGGAGGTTCTCACCCAAGATTTGACGGTACATGGCCCCGTCCATCGTCCCTTTGATGCAGTGAAGTTGTCCTGTCCCCTTAGCAGAAAAACACCCCCAAAGCATAATGTTTCCACCTCCATGTTTGATGGTGGGGATGGTGTTCTTGGGGTCATAGGCAGCATTCCTCCTCCTCCAAACACAGCGAGTTGAGTTGATGCCAAAGAGCTCCATTTTGGTCTCATCTGACCACAACACTTTCACCCAGTTCTCCTCTGAATCATTCAGATGTTCATTGGCAAACTTCAGACGGCCCTGTATATGTGCTTTCTTGAGCAGGGGGACCTTGCGGGCGCTGCAGGATTTCAGTCCTTCACGGCGTAGTGTGTTACCAATTGTTTTCTTGGTGACTATGGTCCCAGCTGCCTTGAGATCATTGACAAGATCCTCCCGTGTAGTTCTGGGCTGATTCCTCACCGTTCTCATGATCATTGCAACTCCACAAGGTGAGATCTTGCATGGAGCCCCAGGCCGAGGGAGATTGACAGTTATTTTGTGTTTCTTCCATTTGCGAATAATCGCACCAACTGTTGTCACCTTCTCACCAAGCTGATTGGCGATGGTCTTGTAGCCCATTCCAGCCTTGTGTAGGTCTACAATCTTGTCCCTGACATCCTTGGAGAGCTCTTTGGTCTTGGCCATGGTGGAGAGGTGATTGCTTCTGTGGACAGGTGTCTTTTATACAGGTAACGAGCTGAGATTAGGAGCACACTCTTAAAGGGAGTGCTCCTAATCTCAGTTTGTTACCTGTATAAAAGACACCTGGGAGCCAGAAATCTTTCTGATTGAGAGGGGGTCAAATACTTATTTCCCTGATTAAAATACAAATCAATTTATAACATTTTTGACATGTGTTTTTCTGGATTTTTTTGTTTTTATTCTGTCTCTCACTGTTCAAATAAACCTACCATTAAAATTATAGACTGATCATTTCAACAGAGAGTGAAGGAAAAGCAGCCAACAAGTGCTCAGCATATGTGGGAACTCCTTCAAGACTGTTGGAAAAGCATTCCAGGTGAAGCTGGTTGAGAGAATGCCAAGAGTGTGCAAAGCTGTCATCAAGTCAAAGGGTGGCTATTTGAAGAATCTCAAATATAAAATATATTTTGATTTGTTTAACACTTTTTGGGTTACTACATGATTCCATATGTGTTAGTTCATAGTTTTGATGTAAAAAAAATTTTTTTTTTGAATGAGTTGGTGTTCTAAAACTTACCGGTAGTGTCCATATATTTCCGGGAAGACAAGGATCATGTGAGGGAGCAGAGTTTTTGCTAATTTTATACCTCCTATTCATTTGACTTTCATCTTTGTTTTAGCCATTTTAACTCTGCCTGTTTTAAGTCTGTGTATTTTCTTAAATATTTTTTTGATAAAAACCGTTCATAATATTTTAAACCTTTTCAATGTGAGAAGCAACAGCCAGCTTCAAATCAAGTCATGTGCACAGGATACAACAGGTGTAAACATTACAGTGAAATTGTTACTTTAAGCTGTAATCCTTAAAGGTGAAACAGCCATGTCCGTTTGTAATATTACAACAACAAATAAGTTACTGTAAACAACTAGCACTGTTTTTCCCCTCAGACATCATTGCATGCGTGATAGAACAGCAGCATATGTACTGATTTTTTTTGGGATGCGCGACGCTCCTCACCTCTGCTTGTCAACAAAACAAAAATAATAACAATGGCTGTGGGGTGGACAGTGGCTCTGTTTCCCCCTACTGCGGATTCAATCTTTAAGCTCATCCTCAACACTGCAGTGTTCAATATCAAAGGTTGAACATGGAACATCCAGAATAGGATCCTTAAAAGAGCACGGAATCTATACTAAGTCACAATTATATCTATTTTTAAACACACTGCAAATAAAACACAGTGTGTGTGACTACTCTCATTTGCTAACTGAGCACATCCCTAGTGACATATAGAGGTTAGTAGTAGAGGAGGGACTTACAATGATGGACAGGAGTTTCCCGTAGGTCAAGTGGGCGGGGATGTGATCCGGCTTGGCCCTCAGCGACTCCCTGTACCAGTGCCCCGCCTCCTCCAGCCTATTCAGCCTCATGTAGGCCTCTCCTGTTAGGGGTCAAAGGTCATAGGTCAGGGGCGATACGGCCTCTCCTACAGTATGAGGGGTCAACATTCAGAGGTCAGAGGGAAGGGGTGATAGACAGAACCATAACCTCAACACCTTCTCTGCCACTTTATAATAAGAGGAAGACAAAGTTTTAGAGACATATTGTAGTATGATGAGTTTTGTGACAGACGTTTCTATCTAAATGGGACTTATGATATGAATGATGAAATGTTCCAGTGCTTCCCAGTGACTGATGAATAGATAAGAGTGTTATAATAGATCTCCAACAGGTGCACGGCTGATAACAAGACAGATGGAGCCCGACCCATTTCCAGTCCTCCATTCCTAAAAACACACGTCATTCCACCAATAAAAATAAATATTCCTCCGTTAAATTAATCCCCTGACACCAATTTCAGTTGGAACGTGACCAGTTTCAGAACAGAATGTCTCTGTTCTCAAAGCCGTGAGAATCCCAGATCTTATCCCAGCGCAATGAGCGCCGGTCCCCAGGGCCCAGATGACAGCCCCCCTCTCACCTGAACAAACATTCTCCCTCTTCTCAGGCCCACACCATGCGTCATCCCAAGAATGTTGCCGACACGGCACGGCAATCTCAACCATGCAATCAGGAAGGGCTTCTAATAATGTAATTAGTGTTAGAATAACACAACATGGGACATGACTTATTATAGCCAGCTTAGTTTGAATTCCCTTCGTTACACATCTACATTAGGACTGCATACATATTTAGGAGTGTCACGGTTTCGGCCGAGGCTGCTCCTCCTCCTTGTTCGGGCAGGTTTCGGCGGTCGTCGTCCCCGGAGTATTAGCTATCACCGTTTGATGTTTTCGATATCTGTTTGGTTTTGTCTGATTGTGTACACCTGTTTCCTGTTTGGTTAATTATGTCTCCTATAAGTTTCTCGTTTGGTTAGTCTTGTGTTGTGTGTTATTGTCTGCCTGTCTATAGGAGCTGCGAGTTTTCGCTCTGTCTGTTTGTTTGGTGTTTTTACGCACAGTTTGCGTAATCGCTCGCCTCTGTTTGTTTTCGAGGCCGTGTATTGTATTTTTGTCACCTTTGACTAGTAAAGTCTGTTGGACGAAGCCTCTGTGTCCTGCGCCTGACTCCTACACCACATCCACATCAGTTCGTTTTGACAAGGAGCTGTGGTGTTGGATTGGAATTAAACCTAGTTAAATAAAGGTTAAATAAAATAAATAAAAATAAACCAATGTTATCGGCTTAAAGCACATCAAATAGCCTAATTTCTTGGAGATAATATTGAGAAACCTCTTTTTTTGTTTTGGAAACTGAAGACCTTAAGCAGGTGGTTCTACTACCACTAGAATGAGTCATTCTAAACACATATTCCTCCGTTACATGAATCAAAGATGAGGAGAATTATCATATATGATAGGTGGGAATTAAGAAGGATATTTGAATGATTAAAGTCGTCTCCCTGTGCCATGTCTTCCCCGTCCCGTGGCGAAGCTGTTGTCACTACCCGGCTTTTCACCTTCAGTAATTGGCTAAGTCAAAAGCCTGACATGGCTCCAGATAGACTGTCAAACTAAATCTAGCTCAGAGGATGAATTAGTTGCTCCCTCTTGAACAGAATACCAGAGATACCTGTCAATTCCATTTCAATTCCTGACTGTCAGCCCTGCAGAACACTGTGCTAGACAGTGATGGTAGAGTGAAGAGTGATCTAGGGTAGAGTGATGGTAGAGTGGAGAGTGATCTAGGGTAGAGTGAAGAGTGATCTAGGGTAGAGTGATGGTAGAGTGAAGAGTGATCTAGGGTAGAGTGATGGTAGAGTGAAGAGTGATCTAGGGTAGAGTGATGGTAGAGTGAAGAGTGATCTAGGGTAGAGTGATGGTAGAGTGAAGAGTGATCTAGGGTAGAGTGATGGTAGAGTGGAGAGTGATCTAGGGCAGAGTGATGGTAGAGTGAAGAGTGATCTAGGGTAGAGTGATGGTAGAGTGGAGAGTGATATGATGAGCTGGGGTAGGAAACAGAAGGTCTCACGGACATGAATTGGTCCTGGCCCTGGGCTGGGAAGCACTTTAACTGGAAACTTTAATTGGGCTTTTCAGCCCGTGGCTGAGCTTGGTCTGTGTCCGGGGGATGCTTGAACATATGTCCATCTTTAGGAAATGCTCACCTTTACTCCTTCCTTCCCTTTCCCATATTCTAGGATGTTAACAATACAAACTCAACTCTGGACCTCAGAGACAGTTCCACTGCATTTTTTAATTGTTCCCCTCTAATCAGGGACTGATTTAGACCTGGGACACCAGGTGTGTGCAATTAATTATCAGGTAGAACAGAAAACTAGCAGGCTCTGGACCTCGTAGGGTAAGAGTTGAGTTAAGAGTTGAGTACCCCTGATCTATGAGAATGTATGAACTGTGTTTGTTTCGTAAAGTGCCATATGTATCGAACTTGCTGACTAGAGCTGGGGGGAAAATCCAATAAAAATATTTGTGAAAAAATAAATGGTTTCCTGCTCACCCATCATGTTGTAGAGACTCTGAGGTGCAAACTGCCTAGGCATCTTCTGCACCGCTTCTTTATAGACAGACAGAGCCTCCTGTCATAGATGGGGAGGAGGAGGGGGAGGGGAGAGGGCAGTTAGTCATAGTGTGTTTCATCAGTGTTACCATCCACAAAGCCTCTTCCTCACTGTCTAATGAAAAGGGCTTCATGAATATAATGAGTCTTTAGTTGTCTCTGAGTCCTTTTGTCATAGATGAAGAGTTCGTTAATTTAAGCAGTTGCTGAGCTTATATAAAGCCAAGGCCGCAAGCTAAAGCAAGTTTTCAGACAGCTAGTCTCCGGAAACTTGAGAGTGCAAGTACACTACCACAGTATGCTATCGATCTACATTCGCTGTATACATTCTATCCATTGCATTTCTACGTCTCAGCCACTGCCCTGGCCCCACTGTACTGTAGTAGCATACCTCCTGCAGGCCCTGCTCGTGGAGCAGCTTGCCCAGGTTGTACAGGCAGCTGGTGACGGAGCTCTTGTGGGTGTGGGGGTCCTTCAGGTTCTCGTCTGGGATCTCAGCGCAGGTTACAAAGGTCCTCTTGGCCTCCTCCAGACCGCCCTGGTTCATCAGGATGATGCCCGTGTTCAAGTAGGCCGCTGTGGGGTGACGAGAGGGGGAGAGAGGGGGCGGAGGAGGGACAGAGGGGGAAAGGGAGGATGGAGGAAGAGGAATGAGGGAAAGAGAAGGCAGAGGATGAGAAAAGGGGGAAGAGAGGGGGCAGAGGAGGAGGATTAGAGCAGGGGGGGGGGTGGGGGTAGAAATTGAGAAACAGAGGGGATAGATAAAAGCAGGGAAAAGGTTTAGGGAAAGAGGAAAAAACTAATCACATCTTATTTGTCACTGCGCCGAATACAACAGGTGTAGACTTTACCTTGAAATGCTTACTTACATGCCATTTCCCAACAATGCAGAGTTAAAATATAGGAACTTCTTTTGTTTTGCAAATAAGAAGAAGAAAAAAGGGAAATAGTAACAAAATAAAATACCAATAACGAGGCTGAATACAAGGAGTACCGGTACCCAGTCAATGTGCAGGGGTATGAGGTAGTTGAGGTAATTGAGGTAATCTGTACATGTAGGTAGGGGTAAAAGTGACTATGCAATCAGGATAGATAATAAACAGAGCAGTGCATGTGAAGAGTGTAAAAGTGTGTCTATGTGTAATGTGTATGTGTGTGTGGCGTCAATATGCTTGTGTTTTGTGCGTGTGAGTGTATGTAGTGTGTGAGTGTGTGTATGTGTTTGTGTGTGTGTGTGTGTGTGTGTGTGTGTGTTGGAGTGTCAGTGTAGTATGTGTGAGTGTGTGGGTAGAGTGCAGAGAGGTTGAAAGAGGTTGATGAGAAAAATTGAGGAATGAACTAACTAACTCATGCAACCTAAATCCCCTGCTTTCCCCGTCCTCTGCTAGGGTCTGATACAGTGAAATATGTCTACGCATTACATACGCGAGCAGTCAAGAGTGAGATTTACTTCCATTAGACTGTCGGCTGAAACGGTCCGATAGGCCTCTGAAATGGGCTCTGAAATGGGCCAGACAGACGCATACAGAACGACTATTTCAGCATTAACACTGGGCCGTGATTTAAACCTGAATGTAACATTCAATGCATTTAATTAGATTAAACAAAGCCAGAGACAACCCATTAGACAGGTCACGTATCAGCTCCTCTCATCTCCACCGACCGGCCCCGATCGCAATCACTTCAGCCCCGCAATACGTCATTTTAGGAAATGGCCTCTTAGCAATACTTACACGCCAGAGTTGGCCTGCTCCCAATGGCCAGCTTATAGTAATGCATTGCCTCTGAGGACCTGTGGTTCTCTTGTAGCAGCAAACCCCTGGTGGAAAGAAGAGGACAGGTCCTGAGTTATGGTAGAATGACAAAGAGGAGAGAGGGGTCTACAGGGCAATCAGGGAAACCATGTGGCAACTCTGACTGTTTTGGTTTTAAATCTAATTGCAGCCTAACATTAGACAGTGATAAGTGACAGGAGAAAAAAACAAATCATGATTAATGAAATCACTGTCAAGGGGAACAGGGGATAACCCTCTGGGGATACAACAACCCATTTCCTCTCTCTCTCTCGCTCTCTCTCTCTCAATTCAATTCAATTTCAATTTAGGGGCTTTATTGGCATGGGAGATGTATGTTAACATTGCCAAAGCAAGTGAAGTAGATAGTAAACAAAAGTGAAATAAACAATAAATATTAACAGTAAACATTACACTCAGAAGTTCCAAAAGAATAAAGACAATTCAAATGTCATTATGTACACTGCTCAAAAAAATAAAGGGAACACTAAAATAACACATCCTAGATCTGAATGAATGAAAAAATCTTATTGAATACTTTTTTCTTTACATAGTTGAATGTGCTGACAACAAAATCACACAAAAATTATCAATGGAAATCAAATGTATCAACCCATGGAAGTCTGGATTTGGAGTCACCCTCAAAATTAAAGTGGAAAACCACACTACAGGCTGATCCAACTTTGATGTAATGTCCTTAAAACAAGTCAAAATGAGGCTCAGTAGTGTGTGTGGCCTCCACGTGCCTGTATGACCTCCCTACAACGCCTGGGCATGCTCCTGATGAGGTGGCGGATGGTCTCCTGAGGGATCTCCTCCCAGACCTGGACTAAAGCATCCGCCAACTCCTGGACAGTCTGTGGTGCAACGTGGCGTTGGTGGATGGAGCGAGACATGACGTCCCAGATGTGCTCAATTGGATTCAGGTCTGGGGAACGGGCGGGCCAGTCCATAGCATCAATGCCTTCCTCTTGCAGGAACTGCTGACACACTCCAGCCACATGAGGTCTAGCATTGTCTTGCATTAGGAGGAACCCAGGGCCAACCGCACCAGCATATGGTTTCACAAGGGGTCTGAGGATCTCATCTCGGTACCTAATGGCAGTCAGGCTACCTCTGGCGAGCACACGGCCCCCAAAAGAAATGCCACCCCACACCATGACTGACCCACCGCCAAACCGGTCATGCTGGAGGATGTTGCAGGCAGCAGAACGTTCTCCACGGCGTCTCCAGACTCTGTCACGTCTGTCACGTGCTCAGTGTGAACCTGCTTTCATCTGTGAAGAGCACAGGGCGCTAGTGGCGAATTTGCCAATCTTGGTGTTCTCTGGCAAATGCCAAACGTCCTGCACGGTGTTGGGCTGTAAGCACAACCCCCACCTGTGGACGTCGGGCCCTCATACCACCCTCATGGAGTCTGTTTCTGACCGTTTGAGCAGACACATGCACATTTGTGGCCTGCTGGAGGTCATTTTGCAGGGCTCTGGCAGTGCTCCTGTTGCCCTCCTACGGCCTCCTCCACGTCTCCTGATGTACTGACCTGTCTCCTGGTAGCGCCTCCATGCTCTGGACACTACGCTGACAGACACAGCAAACCTTCTTGCCACAGCTCGCATTGATGTGCCATCCTGGATGAGCTGCACTACCTGAGCCACTTGTGTGGGTTGTAGACTCCGTCTCATGCTACCACTAGAGTGAAAGCACCGCCAGCATTCAAAAGTGACCAAAACATCAGCCAGGAAGCATAGGAACTGAGAAGTGGTCTGTGGTCACCACCTGCAAAACCAGTCCTTTATTGGGGGTGTCTTGCTAATTGCCTATAATTTCCACCTGTTGTCTATTCCATTTGCACAACAGCATGTGAAATGTATTGTCAATCAGTGTTGCTTCCTAAGTGGACAGTTTGATTTCACAGAAGTGTGATTGACTTGGAGTTACATTGTGTTGTTTAAGTGCTCCCTTTATTTTTTTGAGCAGTGTATATATACAGTGTTGTAACAATGTGCAAATAGTTAAAGTACAAATGGGAAAATAAATAAACATACATATGGGTTGTATTTACATGGTGTTTGTTCTTCACTGGTTGCCCTTTTCTTCTTTCTCTGTTTAGGGCCAAATAGCATTCTAGTTTGCTCAGTTTTTTTGTTAATTCTTTCCAATGTGTCAAGTAATTCTCTTTTTGTTTTCTCATGATTTGGTTGGGTCTAATTGTGTTGTTGTCCTGGGGTTCTGTGGGGTCGGTTTGTGTTTGTGAACAGAGCCCCAGGACCAGCTTGCTTAGGGGACTCTTCTCCAGGTTCATCTCTCTTGGCTTTGTTATGGAAGGTTTGGGAATCGCTTCCCTTTAAGTGGTTCTAGAATTTAACGGCTCTTTTCTGGAATTTGATAATTAGCGGGTATCGGCCTAATTCTGCATGCAGAGTCTCAATTTGGTGTTTGTCCCATTTTGTGAATTCTCTCTCTCTCTCTCTCTCTCTCTGTCTAAGCAGTACTAATGGAAGTCTTCCGACTAGCTTGGAAAGACAGTACCGTGCAGTACCGAAGAGCCCTCACTGCTGCTCGATCATCCTACTTTTCCAACTTAATCGAGGAAAATAAGAACAATCCAAAATTTCTTTTTGATACTGTTGCAAAGCTAACTAAAAAGCAGCATTCCCCAAGAGAGGATGGCTTTCACTTCAGCAGTAATAAATTCATGAACTTCTTTGAGGAAAAGATCATGACCATTAGAAAGCAAATTACGGACTCCTCTTTGAATCTGCGTATTCCTCCAGGGCTTAGCTGTCCTGGATCTGCACAGCTCTGCGAGGGCCTGGGATCGGGAGAGACACTTAAGTGTTTTAGTACTATATCTCTTGACACAATGATGAAAATAATCATGGCCTCTAAACCTTCAAGCTGCATACTGGATCCTATTCCTACTAAACTGCTGAAGGAGCTGCTTCCTGTGCTTGGCCCTCCTATGTTGAACATAATAAACAGCTCTCTATCCACCGGATGTGTACCAAACTCACTAAAAGTGGCAGTGATAAAGCCTCTCTTGAAAAAGCCAAACCTTGACCCGGAAAATATAAAAAACTATCGGCCTATATCGAATCTTCCATTCCTCTCAAAAATTTTAGAAAAAGCTGTTGCGCAGCAACTCACTGCCTTTCTGAAGACAAACAATGTATACGAAATGCTTCAGTCTGGTTTTAGACCCCATCATAGCACTGAGACTGCACTTGTGAAGGTGGTAAATGACCTTTTAATGGCGTCAGACCGAGGCTCTGCATCTGTCCTCGTGCTACTAGACCTTAGTGCTGCCTTTGACACTATCGATCACCACATTCTTTTGGAGAGACTGGAAACCCAAATTGGTCTACACGGACAAGTTCTGGCCTGGTTTAGATCTTACCTGTCGGAAAGATATCAGTTTGTCTCTGTGAATGGTCTGTCCTCCGACAAATCAACTGTACATTTCGGTGTTCCTCAAGGTTCCGTTTTAGGACCACTATTGTTTTCACTATATATTTTACCTCTTGGGGATGTTATTCAAAAACATAATGTTAACTTTCACTGCTATGCGGATGACACACAGCTGTACATTTCAATGAAACATGGTGAAGCCCCAAAATTGCCCTCGCTAGAAGCCTGTGTTTCAGACATAAGGAAGTGGATGGCTGAAAACGTTCTACTTTTAAACTCGGACAAAACAGAGATGCTTGTTCTAGGTCCCAAGAAACAAAGAGATCTTCTGTTAAATCTGACAATTCATCTTGATGGTTGTAAAGTCGTCTCAAATAAAACTGTGAAGGACCTCGGCGTTACTCTTGACCCTGATCTCTCTTTTGACGAACATATCAAGACTGTTTCAAGGACAGCTTTTTTCCATCTACGTAACATTGCAAAAATCAGAAATTTTCTGTCCAAAAATGATGCAGAAAAATTAATCCATGCATTTGTTACTTCTAGGTTAGACTACTGCAATGCTCTACTTTCCGGCTACCCGGATAAAGCACTAAATAAACTTCAGTTAGTGCTAAATACGGCTGCTAGAATCCTGACTAGAACCAAGAAATTTGATCATATTACTCCAGTGCTAGCTTCCCTACACTGGCTTCCTGTTAAGGCAAGGGCTGATTTCAAGGTTTTACTGTTAACCTATAAAGCGTTACATGGGCTTGCTCCTACCTATCTTTCCGAGTTGGTCCTGCCGTACATACCAATACGTACGCTACGGTCACAAGACGCAGGCCTCCTAATTGTCCCTAGAATTTCTAAGCAAACAGCGGGAGGCAGGGCTTTCTCCTATAGATCTCAATTTTTATGGAACAGTTTGCCTACCCATGTGAGAGACGCAGACTCGGTCTCAACCTTTAAGTCTTTACTGAAGACTTATCTCTTCAGTAGGTCATATGATTGAGTGTAGTCTGGCCCAGGAGTGTGAAGGTGAACGGAAAGGCTCTGGAGCAACGAACAGCCCTTGCTGTCTCTGCCAGGCCGGTTCCCCTCTCTCCACTGGGGTTCTCTGCCTCTAACCCTGTTACAGGGGCTGAGTCACTGGCTTGCTGGTGCTCTTTCATGCCGTCCCTAGGAGGGGTGCGTCACTTGAGTGGGTTGAGTTACTGACGTGATCTTCCTGTCTGGGTTGGCGCCCCCCCTTGGTTTGTGCTGTGGTGGAGACCTCTGTGGGCTATACTCGGCCTTGTCTCAGGATTGTAAGTTGGTGGTTGAGGATATCCCTCTGGTGGTGCGGGGGCTGTGCTTTGGCAGAGTGGGTGGGGTTATATCCTTCCTGTTTGGCCCTGTCCGGGGTTTCTTCGGATGGGGCCACAGTGTCTCCGGACCGCTCCTGTCTCAGCCTCCAGTATTTATGCTGCAGTAGTTTATGTGTCGGGGGGCTGGGGTTAGTTGGTTATACCTGGAGTACTTCTCCTGTCTTATCCAGTGTCCTGTGTGAATTTAAGTATGCTCTCTCTAATTCTCTCGTTCTCTCTTTCTCTCTGAGAACCTGAGCCCTAGGACCATACGTCAGGACTACCGGGCATGCTGACACCTTGCTGTCCCCAGTCCGCCTGGCCTTGCTGCTATTCCAGTTTCAACTGTTCTGCCTGCGGTTACGAAACCCCTACCTGTCCCAGACCTGCTGTTTTCAACTCTTAATGATCGGCTATGAAAAGCCAACTGAGAGACCTGAGCCCTAGGACCATACGTCGGGACTACCGGCCGTGGTGACTCCTTGCTGTCCCCAGTCCGCCTGGCCTTGCTGCTATTCCAGTTTCAACTGTTCTGCCTGCGGTTATGGAACCCCTACCTGTCCCAGACCTGCTGTTTTCAACTCTTAATGATCGGCTATGAAAAGCCAACTGAGATTTATTCCTGATTATTATTTGACCATGCTTGTCACTTATGAACATTTTTGAACATCTTGGCATGGTTCTGTTATAATCTCCACCCGGCACAGCCAGAAGAGGACTGGCCACCCCTCATAGCCTGGTTCCTCTCTAGGTTTCTTCCTAGGTTTTGGCCTTTCTAGGGAGTTTTTCCTAGCCACCGTGCTTCTACACCTGCATTACTAGCTGTTTGGGGTTTTAGGCTGGGTTTCTGTAAAGCACTTCGAGATATTAGCTGATGTAAGAAGGGCTATATAAAATAAAATTGATTGATTGATTGATTGATTGATTGATGACAGCTCTCATGGTCCTTCATCCTCGTTGAGGTAGTGGAGAGAGGCAGAGATGACACGTTTCACACTCACAGATTATACAGCATGTCAGCCATGTTTCCCCGGTAGTACAGGGCATTCCGGTACGCCCTCTCTGCCTCGGCCATCTTGCCCTGGTTCTTCAGGACGTTTCCCAGGTTGCCCCATGCTAACAAAGAAAGACAGGTGTCAGTCAAGGGCATACTGGTATTGTGTAATGGAAAGATCTTGAGGTTTGGCAAGTTTTGCATTTATGAGGAAAGATTACAAATCATTTATTACATATACTTTGTTCTTTATTAGTTTCACAGCCATAGATTAAGCCTAGTCCTGGACCTAGAATAATTAAATACTGAAAAATGTTCTAATCTACATGAGAGTGATGTAATTCTAAGGCCTAAATCTATCCCAGTGAGACTAAAGTACCAAACCAAAGGCCCATATTCCAGAATGTGTTGGTTAGTCAACAGCCTCCTCCACTCTACCTTTAGCGGGGTTAACACTGATCCCTGACTTGTAGAGCATCTCCTCGTTGCTCCAGTCCCTGTTCCTCAGCAGCGTCTTGATGCCGTACAGCAGCACCAGGCCCGCGAACAGACCCAGTAGCACGACCCTGGGGCCCCTGGTCCTCAGCCTAACGTACAGCGCTCGGGCCCCCACCGCCACCAGCAGACAGAAGCCCATGCTGGGTATGTACAGCAGCCGCTCGGCCACCACGAAGCCCACGTAGAAGAACAGGTTTGTGGCCGGGAGGAAGGGCAGCGAGAGTAGGCCCAGGGAGAAGACCACCACGTTTTCCGTGGAGGGGAGGGTGGCAAATGAGGGGAGGGAGGGGTGGGTGGTCCGAGGGGAACAGTGGTAGGGTTTGGTGAACCCATTCCCGTTGAGGGTGGTTTTCCCATTGGTCTTTGGAGAGCCCTGCTCTGAGTTTATCTTGTGGTTGTTGTGGTTGCCATCTGGAGGATGGTAGCTGTGCCCGTTGGTGAGGGCCTTCCCGTTCGCCAAGTGAGCTTTCCCATTGGTCTCCTTGGCCTTGGAGGCAGGGCTGCTACTGCTACGGAGGCCAAACCAAGCCAGGAGAGATAATCCAGCATAGAAGGCCACGGTGTGAAGGTTCCTCCAATCAACAAAGGTCTTGATTAGCGGTAGAGCATCCATGGACCAATCGAAGCTGAGCTGGTCAGGGCATAGGAGGAGCCAGGCATTGGCGGCGGGCAGGTAGAGGAAGGTCAGAGTTCGCGTGAGGAGGTGCGGAGAGTCGGCCGCCGGGTTGTCGGAGTTGGAGAAGTTGGGGGGCTTGTTACCCATCCAGTAGAGACGAGCAGCCAGGAGAAGCACGCCCCAGGAGACCAACACACTCAGACTCAGCAGTATAGTGGTGTTCCTCTTCTGTAGGAGAGAGAAAACATTAGAAAACATTATAGGAATGTTATGGGAACTACCCTGGAACTTCTGTCAAACGTTCAGGGAACTTTGAGAAAAATTGCCATTTTAGCATTCTCAAAACGTTCCTGCTAGCGTTCTGGGAATGCATTGGTAACTATCAATTGTTTACTGGGCTGATACTAAGTCAAATCTACTAGACATAGTTGTAGATATTTTCTTTAACACAGAAGCTACTGGTTTTGGTTGATTTGGTGTGTATTCATATACTGTACATCAGTGAGAATTTTAATTTAAATCTCGACCATGTGAAAGGTCAAGAATAGAAATGAGGAATGAAATGGTAGGAATGTTTTTGCAAAAGCTGCCCAGGGCACAAGCCGTGTTCATGCGCAATTGACACAGCCAAGTGCTCTGTGTATTATTGGCAAGTCCTCTAAAAAAAAGTATCTACAATGGCCAGAAATAATATGGCTATGTTGCTACACAAACACAGAAAGCATTTTTAGAGAAATGAAGCATTGATAGCAGTGAGAGACTAAATGGGGGTTTTAGAGCACTTGGCCGATATTAACACTTCACATTCATCAGAAAATATATTCTTTATCGAATTACCCTCCATGTTGGTGTCACCTCTATTCATAGGTTTCAGTTTGATTTAATAGAATAATGCCCTAAAGGACTAGGATTCTTCTCGTTTGACGGTGCGATGAGAAATACTGGTAGGCTAGGCCAATTCCAGGTGAACATCTGCTATTACTGGCCAATCAATTAGCTGTGGAACTCAATGTAATGCCGAAAATGTATGCTAAGCTCATACCTACATTAATTACAGTTAGGCCTATGTACATTAAAATATACATTTCCATAAAATCCCTTTCATTTGTGAATTAACAAGCTAAGAAAACCACTACCTCACCATTCCCCACGCACTCCTTTCGATCAATTGACCTCTAAAACGTTGATTTTGGCACACTGGTGCCAGTGGACTTTTTTAACAGTTTCCTTTGCCCCAATAAAGTAATGTAAAATAAACAGAGTACCTACTATACGTGACCATTAGACCACGACACTGGACACTACTACCAACTGCATACGATGACATCATGGCTGTTTGGCAAAGACCTGCACTGTGTTTCTCTCATTCTTATTCCGTCTATCCATCTACCTGCAAAGTAATGCCTCCAAATTTGATATAGAACAGATCCTTCCATGTATTGTAGTATGGTGTCTTGTATGCCAAAATAGGCTATGTGTTTAGACTAGCTAAGTCACTTGAGTGCAATTTGACTAAACAACTCAGGCCTAGGTCCAAAATGGCACCCTAAACCCTGCATAGAGTAGGCACGCTAATCCATACATAGAGTAGGGAATAGGGTGCCATGTCAGATGCAGCCCTAATGTATGCTGGGAGAAGCAGAGCGGGGAGGGCCTGGTTCGGATTGTTTGCCCATTTCAGTAGAGTGGCGTGTGACTTTTAATCAGCTTAGAGCTTACTGTGTTGGTATGTAGATGCTGTTTACAGCTATAAGAGTATTAATGCCGTAGCATGAATGGCATCAGGTTCCCTATTAAATGGCCCTCAGTCACGCAACACCTTTCACTGGCCTGTCACCACGTTCAGCTTTCAGCTCCATGAGGGACGTTACTGTAGTTAGACTAGGACTAGTAACTTCAAAACTTCATTACAACTGCCAAATGTTACAAAGCGATCCCCTGATGAACTTCTCAGAGGAAAATGGACTTCAAGAGAGATTGTTTGCTATTTTTACAGTTCCTAATGGCTTTATGAATACATATCTGGCATTGGAATTAAGACCTTTTTTGGCATGTTAGGCTCATAAAAATCTGGGAATTGTATTTTTTGATGCATAGATTAGAGCACTACCCGAAGCAAAAAAGGCAGAAAAAGAAAGCAGCCAGGGGACAACTGTATGATAAGTAGAGAATAGCTCAAATATGATTTCACTTTGTTTTACAGGGTCACACTCCTGGGCCCATATTCAGAGTAGGAGTGCTGATCTGGTTTAGTAGGAGTGCTGATCAGTTTAGTCTTTTATATCATAATGAATAAGATTATTTTGACACGGAGGAACCTGATCCTAGATCTGCACTCTGACTCATACACCTTGTGACTAGATGCCCTGTCCTCTGGAAAGGTCAGCAAAACTTTAAAGTCAACCGAAGGTTGTCCGGTCACCTCCTCGATTCTGGCTAATTAAATCACATCTGTCTAGACTTATGGGTCCCCACCCTCCGGAAGAGAGAGAGAGAAGGCAGCTGTGAAAGGAATGTATTGACACAGATACCAGTTGAACAGAACATATTGCTCTGTCTCAGGAGAAAGTTTGGGTAACACTTTACTTTAAGCCTGCAGGTATAACGCAAAATGATGCAGTTCGAATGCATTGTAAGACTTGTCATAAGCAATATGATGTATTGTGATCTCGTAATCCAGTTTATTATCATCTGTTGGTCTGATGGTCTAATGAAGAAATTGAATTAATTTGGATGAATCAGTATGGACGCTTTTAAAAATATTTATTGGCCGACGGGATGAGGCTTCCTACTGTCCAGACAGAGACCAGGGAGTTTTCTCTTCTTCCTCCTGTCCAGACAGAGACTGTGGCTTCCATCCACACACCAGCTTCCAGTGAACTCTGGCTGAACCTGTGGGGGTGGCATGAGAGCTGTGTGTGTGTGTCTGTGTGTCTGTGTGTGTAAGTGTTTTCATCAAAATCTCACCAGGCCTTTGAACATTTCAGGCTGTTTCGCAATTACAGCCCTAGGTTGCTCCCTCCTTTAAACTAGGTTACAATGTAAATATAAAATCATCTGTAAGAGCTCCACAGAGATGAGTAGACTGAGTAAGAGTGTTATCCCCAGCATGACATAGGCAGCCAGGAAGCTGCACAGCCTAGGTCTCTGGTTCTCATACACTTTTTACACTCCTAAACTGCACCGAGCCATGCCGAGCCAAGCTGTACTGCACTGGCCTGGTCACGCATCCACCATAGTTGCGGTTGTCATGCTGCAAAGGACAATGTAAATAGAAATGATCAGTGCCAGCACAATTTCGCCCAGTTGGAAAAGGGAGTTAGTCTCATTCCCAAAGAATGATGTTGTACAGTTTAAACCTGATGGATTATTTCTCAAACAATGTCATTGTGCTCCAAACTGTAAACAGAGAAAATCCTCTTTAAAGTGTTAGGGGCCTACAGTTCAGCTGGAACTAACGTCCATTCAGTATATCAAATCAAATCAAATATATTCATAAGCACATAAACATAGCCCTAGTTAACTCTCAACAGAGAGCTCAGAGAGAAACTATTTTCAAATAGTCCTGCTCAGCGAAGGTTATGACCCTACTAGTGTGTACGTGTAACGATCCCGGCAGTCTGAGTCGGGATCTCCAGTTTCCCGAGGGGTCTGGAACGCTCCCTGCCTGCTTGATTCCCGCACCTGCATCCCATCAGCAATCTACACACCTGGTCCTGATCATCACCCTTCTTAGGCTCTGTCCTAAGATCCAGTCCCTGCCGGATCGTTAGCCATATACATATTCTCCCGGAACCTTCACCCTACCCCTGCCGTGCCATCAGTTCATCTGCCACTTCGCCTCCACCTACTCATCTCCGCCACCCGCTCCGTCTCCTGGATTATTCTGCACCTTTTGAATATGTAAATAAACACTCACCGTCGTTCAACTCTCCTTGTCCTGGTCTGCTTCTGGGTTCTGTCTTAGCAACTCGTGACAGAACGATCCGGCCATTAATGAACCCAGCGGATCTGGACTCTGTTCGCCATGCCATTTCCCATCAGGAGAAGATGTTGGGACAACATAGCACGGCACTACAGGAGATCGCGTTGTCAGTTCGGAACCTTTCTACCGGTCTGACGGAGGTCCAGAACCAACGCGAGTTTCCGGTGGAGGATCCACTACCAGTTTCACCCATCTCGCCTGCCGCTTCTGAAGCTGTGTCCTTCCGTGAGCCCAAGGTTCCGACGCCGGATAAATATGAGGGGGAGCTGGGAAGATGCCGTTCCTTCCTCATGCAGTGTGGATTAGTGTTCGATCTACAGCCCTACTCTTATGCCACAGACAAGGCTAGGATAGCCTTTGTGATTGAGTTGCTGCGTGGTCGAGCGCTGGAGTGGGCTTCAGCCGTTTGGGAACGACAGGATCCCTGCATGGCTTCATACCAGGGGTTCACGGCCGAGATGAGGAAGCTCTTCGACCATTCCGTCCGAGGGAGGGACGCAGCTAGGCGCCTGTTTTCGCTTCGCCAAGGAACTCGCAGCGTGGCCGACTTCGTGATCGAGTTCAAGCCGTTGGCTGTGGAGAGTGGGTGGAATGAGGAGTCTCTGCAAGCGGCCTTTTACCAGGGTCTGTCGGAGCAGCTCAAGGATGAGTTGATCTCCTATCCGGAGCCTAGTGACCTGGACAGCTTGGTAGCCTTGTCTATTCGGGTGGATAATCGAGTCCGAGAGCGAAGGAGGGAGAAGCAATGGGGTCCGTCCAATCGATCAGCTTCTCAGTTCCCAGTCGGGTCGGGTGGTGGACCAGAACACGTCGATCATTCTCCACCACAAAGGATTAGTAGAGAGGTTCTCTCTCCCGATTCTGAACCCATGCAAGTGGGGGCGGCACGGGTTAACCAAGGAGGAGCGTCAACATAGACGTAAGACCAACTGTTGCCTCTACTGTGGTAGCTCGGGACATTACATCTCCACTTGTTCCCGGCGGTCGTCAAACTGCCCGGCTCGCTAAAGTTGGGAGGACTTTTAGCGAGCCAGTTTCAACCTCTCAGTACCTCTGTCAGACCCCGTTTCCCGGCTACCCTTGTGAACAGGAATCAGAGCTTAGCGATTAACGCTTTTGTCGATTCAGGTGCCGATGGAAGCTTTCTTGATGCCGAGTTGGTGGAACAGCTGGGGCTTTCCAAGGAGCAATTGCCGGAAGCCATTGAAGCGACCACTCTGAACGGCAGTAGTCTGGCACGTATCACGATGAGGACTGAACCGGTTAAGATGCTGTTGTCGGGGGAATCATTCGGAGATGATTTCATTCTTCATTCTGCCGTCTTCCCATGTTCCTCTGGTCCTTGGATACCCCTGGCTGAAGGAACACAATCCCACGTTCGATTGGGTGACGGGCAAGGTAACGAGTTGGAGCCTGGATTGTCATGCTAACTGTCTCAAGACTGCCTGTCCCCATTCGGTTCCCAGTCAGGTGGTTGAGGCTAAACCCCCAGATTTGTCCCTGGTCCCCGAGACATATCACGATTTGGGGGAAGTGTTCAGTAAGCAGAAGGCTCTGTCACTCCCTCCCCACCGACCTTATGATTGTGCCATCAACCTGTTCCCTGGAGCTGTCTACCCCAAGGGAAGGTTATACAGTATCTCCCGACCTGAACGTGAGGCTTTGGAGACCTACATCAAGGAGTCCCTAGCGGCTGGTCTCGTTCGTCCCTCGTCATCACCCCCTGGGGGCAGGATTCTTCTTTGTGGGTAAGAAGGATGGCTCTCTTCGACCGTGTATTGATTATCGGGGGTTGAATGACATCACGGTCAAGAACAAGTATCCCCTGCCATTGATGAGTTCTGCCTTCGACTCCTTACAGGGTGCTACGGTGTTCACCAAGCTAGACCTACGCAATGCGTATCACATGGTCCGGATCAGAGAGGGAGACGAGTGGTTGACGGGTTTCAATACACCGATGGGTCACTTCGAGTATCAGGTGATGCCGTTTGGACTGACCAATGCTCCAGCGGTATTCCAGAGTATGGTGAACGACGTCCTGAGAGATATGATCGGTCTCTTTGTGTTTGTGTATCTGGATGACATTCTGATCTTCTCGAAGGAACCTTCCGACCACGTCCAGCATGTCCGGCAGGTTCTGCAGCGATTGTTGGAGAATCGCCTGTTCGTGAAGGCCGAGAAGTGCGAGTTTCACGCCCACACAACATCCTTTCTCGGGTACATCATCTCCAGGGGAGAGATTAGGATGGACCAGGAGAAGGTTAGAGCGGTTCTGGAATGGGCCCAGCCCGGTACGAGATTGCAGCTCCAGAGATTTTTGGGGTTTGCGAATTTCTACCGCAGATTCATCCGGGATTACAGCCGTGTGGCCGCTCCGTTAACTGCCTTGACTTCCAGTATCAGGAGCTTCAAGTGGAATCCGGAGGCGGATCGAGCGTTTCTGGATTTGAAGAGGCGATTCACCAACGCACCGATTCTCTCTCAACCGGACACGGCCCGTCAGTTCCGTTGAAGTGGGACGCGTCTGATGTGGGAGTTGGCGCCATCCTGTCGCAGCGATGCTCCACGGACAGTAAACTCCATCCCTGCGCCTACTACTCGTCGCCTTTCGCCTGCGGAGAGGAATTACGATGTGGGTAACCGGGAGCTTCTCGCGGTGAAACTTGCCTTGGAGGAGTGGCGCCACTGGTTGGAGGGGCGGAGCAACCGTTTATTGTCTGGACTGACCACAAGAATCTTGCTTACGTGCAATCGGCTAGACGTCTCAACTCCCGTCCAGGCCAGGTGGTCGTTGTTTTTCGGACGATTCAATTTTTCCCTGACGTTCCGACCTGGATCTAAGAACGGCAAGGCGGGACGCCTTGTCTCGGATGTTCTCCAAGACGGAGGAGAGTGGGTCCAAGACCGAGACAATTCTCCCCCGGAACTGCGTCGTGGGAGCTGTTAGGTGGAAGATTGAGGAGGAGGTGATGGCGGCTCTTCGGACGCAGCCCGGTCCCGGTAACGGTCCACCCGGTCGGTTGTTTGTGCCTGAGTCGGTTCGTCCTGCGGTCCTCAAATGGTCCCATGCCAGCAAGATGGCTTGTCACCCTGGCGTGGCTCGGAC
This sequence comes from Coregonus clupeaformis, assembly GCF_020615455.1. Classification (NCBI taxonomy): domain Eukaryota; kingdom Metazoa; phylum Chordata; class Actinopteri; order Salmoniformes; family Salmonidae; genus Coregonus; species Coregonus clupeaformis. Next base: position 2,836,438 of record NC_059193.1, read on the forward strand.
GATGGCGTTTCTTCGCAGACGTTTTTGGTGGCCTGCCATGGCCGAGGATACTCGGGGTTATGTTGCTGCCTGTCCAGTGTGTGCGCAGAATAAGAGTACCAATCGGCCCAGCTCTGGACTACTTCACCCCCTTCCTATTCCCCGGCGAACATGGTCGCATCTGGCCCTGGACTTTGTCACTGGGTTGCCCGCTTCTGAGGGGAACACGGTCGTTCTGACTATCGTGGACAGATTCAGCAAGTTCGCCCACTTTGTGCCAATTGCCAAGCTTCCCTCTGCCTCGGAGACGTCCGAGATCCTGGTTAGGGAGGTTTTCAGGGTCCACGGTTTGCCCAGTGATATCGTTTCCGACCGTGGCCCTCAGTTTACCTCTGCTGTATGGAAGTCCTTCTGTTTGGCCATTGGAGCTACAGTCAGTCTCACATCTGGGTTTCACCCCCAATCTAATGGTCAGGCGGAGAGAGCCAACCAGAAGATGGAATCCACGCTACGCTGCCTGGCCTCTTCCAACCCCACCTCCTGGGTCTCTCAGTTGCCTTGGGTTGAGTATGCCCACAATACTCTCCCTACATCTGCCACTGGGATGTCTCCCTTCCAGTGCCTGTATGGCTACCAACCTCCCTTGTTCCCTTCTCAGGAGAGGGAGCTCTCAGTGCCTTCTGTTCAGGCCCATATTCGTCGTTGCCACCGGACCTGGCATCGGGCCAGAAAGGCACTCCTTAGAGTTTCGGACCGGTATCAGCTCCAGGCGAATCGTCGCCGGATCCCCGCTCCCACCTACACCATCGGAGATAGGGTCTGGTTGGCCACACGGGATCTTCCTTTACGGACTGAGTCCAGGAAGTTGTTACCGAGTTCATTGGTCCGTTTGTGGTGGAGAAGGTGATCAATCCGGTGGCAGTTCGACTCAAACTCCCGAGGACGCTCAGAGTCCATCCCACCTTTCATGTCTCCTGCCTCAAGCCTGTTTTCCTCAGTCCTCTGTTGCCTCCTCCGCCTCCTCCTCCTCCTCCTCGGATGATCGGAGGTGGTCCTGCCTACACGGTGCGACGCATCATGGATTCCAGACGGCGGGGCCGGGGTTTCCAGTATCTCGTGGACTGGGAGGGGTATGGTCCTGAAGAGAGGAGTTGGATTCCGCGGCGTCAGATCCTAGATGCTGACCTCATCAGTGACTTCTACCGCCTCCATCCTGGCGCTCCGGGAGTCCGCCCGGTGGCGTTTAGCCGGAGGGGGGTACTGTAACGATCCCGGCAGTCTGAGTCGGGATCTCCAGTTTCCCGAGGGGTCTGGAACGCTCCCTGCCTGCTTGATTCCCGCACCTGCATCCCATCAGCAATCTACACACCTGGTCCTGATCATCACCCTTCTTAGGCTCTGTCCTAAGATCCAGTCCCTGCCGGATCGTTAGCCATATACATATTCTCCCGGAACCTTCACCCTACCCCTGCCGTGCCATCAGTTCATCTGCCACTTCGCCTCCACCTACTCATCTCCGCCACCCGCTCCGTCTCCTGGATTATTCTGCACCTTTTGAATATGTAAATAAACACTCACCGTCGTTCAACTCTCCTTGTCCTGGTCTGCTTCTGGGTTCTGTCTTAGCAACTCGTGACAGTACGAGTCTTTGAAAGGGAACACGCGAGTGAAAAGAATGAAACCTGCATCTCCAATTACCCTTAAGTTTGGACTAAGGAGTTTATTAGCATTGACTTGTCCTGGACTATAGACATGCTTCATTTGTTGGGCTTCACTTCAGAACTGAGAGTTTGAGACAATTTGGTCTCTCTGAGGAGGAGAAGATTTCCCCTGAGATGAGGTACATGTGACTGTGAGATAAACCAATTACAGAAAATCTGTGTTTTCCGTCTTCTCTTTCTGTGGAAAGATCCAATACGACCGGGGAGATTTTTGGGCTGAAGGGAGTAAGAAAATCAGAGGGAAGAATTGGATATTGATTTCTGAACCAGAAAGCAGACACAGAAAGAAAGGCTATGTATTTTCACACAGAGGAGATGCGCCTATTGATGGGATCGTCTTGTTCCTCTTGTCTGGGGAAAATGCTAAATGAAAAATTCAATCTGGCTCCATCTCAGATTATTAGAATTTTTCTGGGAACCATTTAGGGCATTAAGGCTTAATTTCACCTTCCAGTAGGTTTCCTCTCCCAATGCCCCAATCGTTCCTTAATTTACTTGAAGCTCAATCTCAGACTCAAAAGGCTGCGACGTTGATGGTGATTCCTCAATCAGGATCATTTGAGCCAAAATGGTCGCTCAATTTCCCTTAAATTATTCCTCTAAAGAACTATTAAGATAAACTCACCTACTTACTTTTCTGTACTTTTTTCTATTATGAACTTCAACCTTTCTCTGCGTATCATTCTATTGCACAACTCGTCTGGCTATTCTGTGAAAAATCACTTTATAAATAACATTTGATTGGATTCTAGAGGTACAGGCGAAGTCACCCAGGGCAATGCTCGGATCATTGATAATTTATCTCTTTGAGTTGGAGTAACTTTATTTCCGGAGTTCATACATCTGTGGCTGCGCTGGTTAAAAGAGCCAGAATAATCCCCTGCAGCATGTTAAACCTGCCGTCCCACTCGCGCCAAGGCTTTCATCTAAACCCTGCTCTCTCCACAGATCTCACACACTGTGGGTTATTACTGCTCTCTTCACTCTATAAGACCTCTCTGTTTTCCATTCGCATGGGCTCTCTCCCTGTCTCTCTCTCTCTCCCTCTATCCATCTCGCTCCCTTTTAAAACGACATGGTGACCAGCCCATTCTTATCTCTACATGGTGTTTGTCATTCATCATTAACCATGTTCAAACATTGTCCTCTGCTGTGTGTGGTCCTCTAATCCCATCGTCCTGTTATTAGTGTCTGTTTGCGGTGTTTAAGACATGTTTGAAGACACAGCGTGATTAGGTTGACATTAGTTGACTCTCTCATAAAGCTGCTTGTGGACTGACAGAAAGCAGCAGGGGGAAAGAGCCTACGGACTTCCTCTATAAAGTCACATCCCGTTTACACTCCTCATACTCCTCATAAATCCTCCTGGTATATGGGCCTTGGTTGGGCCTTCTTGGACCATACTCTTTTAGTTAGAGTTAAAACTGTAACATTGGGTATGATAGCCAGGCCACTATTGCACTCCTATCCCTAACCTGAGCCTTACAATTCTTGACATCGCAGCGCTGCCACCATATGTCTGGGTGTAGGGTGAATTTGCCGGGATCTTAAGCACCTACAAATTCTTAATGTATTGTACGAATTGGAATTTGTAACATATCATAAGAAATTGATGACATTCTACACAATTGTGCACAATTTTCAGGGGACCTACTTTCAAAGCTACTGGCAGAAATTATACAAAACTTTTGTAGCATCACTTTAAGGTAAGGCTTGGGGGAGGAAGCTGATCCTAGATCTGTACCTAGGGGAAACTTCACTCCGGAGTATCCCCTTTGTGTGGATGCAGTCCATTGGCCAGTGTTTTTGATGGAACTCTGATGTCATCAACCAGGGACATCCAGGCCGTTTACACTTCTCTTCACAGGTTGGGCCTTTTCTCCTGACTAGGCACATTCCCCCAGTTAATCAGACAGGATTAGGGTCTGACGTTCAGTGGCTGACTTTGATGAAGGGACCTTATTACTGAACACCACTCACTATAAAGGCTGAGGTGACGCTAGCACACGGACCCATAATGGGACAGGTCATAGGTTCACATCCCCCACTGGGATGGATGGACAACTGGATCAAAGCACGGGACCTGGTGTCACCCTGCTTCTCTCTGGGATTGCTGTCTGTAGAGCAATAGAGATACTGAACCAGTGTTGTCAGGGAACTAAAGGGAAGTCAAACATTATCCATCACTTTACTTCAGATATTACATATTGTTAATCTATTAGCCAACAGATAGATTGTTACATTACATTAACTGATGATACACTGCTCTTTCATGCACATTCTTCTAGAAAGACAGTCTAAAGTTGTAGAAACAAGTAGCCTTCCCCACATCTGTAGACATGCCACTAAATACAGAACGTGTGAGACTCCCCAGCTCTGGCACAAACAAACACATACAATCCAACCGCAGCCAAAACTATAGCGAGAAAGAGAGTGAGTGAGAGGCAATTACCAGCGCAGGCATCATTTCACAGCTGAACGCCTCTGTAGAGGATAATTGCCACGGCATTCATCAAGCCGTCGTCAACCGCCGCTGCGCTAATCTGCAGCCCCTGGCCTCATTGAGACAAACGAGGGGGTCTACTGTTTCTGTCACTCCTTAATTACACGCCAAGAAAGGGAACATCCAATCGTATGCAGCGTCCTTCACCCTGTGGCTCCTCTTAAGTAGGGCCCAGAGTTTCTCCTGACCACATGACCTGACGAGGAAATGAGGAAAACTCTGGGCCCTAGTTACAGTATTATCGGGACCCTAGTTACAGTATTATAGGGACCCTAGTTACAGTATTATAGGGACCCTAGTTACAGTATTATAGCGACCCTAGTTACAGTATTATAGGGACCCTAGTTACAGTATTATAGCGAACCTAGTTACAGTATTATAGGGACCCTAGTTACAGTATTATAGGGACCCTAGTTACAGTATTATAGGGACACTAGTTACAGTATTATCGGGACCCTAGTTACAGTATTATAGGGACCCTAGTTACAGTATTATAGGGACCCTAGTTACAGTATTATAGCGACCCTAGTTACAGTATTATAGGGACCCTAGTTACAGTATTATAGCGAACCTAGTTACAGTATTATAGGGACCCTAGTTACAGTATTATAGCGACCCTAGTTACAGTATTATAGGCACCCTAGTTACAGTATTATAGGGACCCTAGTTACAGTATTATAGGCACCCTAGTTACAGTATTATAGGGACCCTAGTTACAGTATTATAGGGACCCTAGTTACAGTATTATAGGCACCCTAGTTACAGTATTATAGGGACCCTAGTTACAGTATTATCGGGACCCTAGTTACAGTATTATAGGGACCCTAGTTACAGTATTATAGGGACCCTAGTTACAGTATTATAGGGACCCTAGTTACAGTATTATAGGGACCCTAGTTACAGTATTATAGGCACCCTAGTTACAGTATTATAGGGACCCTAGTTACAGTATTATCGGGACCCTAGTTACAGTATTATAGGGACCCTAGTTACAGTATTATAGCGACCCTAGTTACAGTATTATAGGGACCCTAGTTACAGTATTATAGGGACCCTAGTTACAGTATTATAGGGACCCTAGTTACAGTATTATAGGGACCCTAGTTACAGTATTATAGGGACCCTAGTTACAGTATTATCGGGACCCTAGTTACAGTATTATAGGGACCCTAGTTACAGTATTATCGGGACCCTAGTTACAGTATTATAGCGACCCTAGTTACAGTATTATCGGACCCTAGTTACAGTATTATAGGGACCCTAGTTACAGTATTATCGGGACCCTAGTTACAGTATTATAGCGACCCTAGTTACAGTATTATAGGGACCCTAGTTACAGTATTATAGGGACCCTAGTTACAGTATTATAGGGACCCTAGTTACAGTATTATAGGGACACTAGTTACAGTATTATAGGGACCCTAGTTACAGTATTATAGGGACCCTAGTTACAGTATTATAGGGACCCTAGTTACAGTATTATAGGGACACTAGTTACAGTATTATAGGGACCCTAGTTACAGTATTATAGGGACCCTAGTTACAGTATTATAGGCACCCTAGTTACAGTATTATAGGGACCCTAGTTACAGTATTATCGGGACCCTAGTTACAGTATTATAGGGACCCTAGTTACAGTATTATAGCGACCCTAGTTACAGTATTATAGGGACCCTAGTTACAGTATTATAGGGACCCTAGTTACAGTATTATAGGGACCCTAGTTACAGTATTATAGGGACCCTAGTTACAGTATTATAGGGACCCTAGTTACAGTATTATCGGGACCCTAGTTACAGTATTATAGGGACCCTAGTTACAGTATTATCGGGACCCTAGTTACAGTATTATAGCGACCCTAGTTACAGTATTATCGGGACCCTAGTTACAGTATTATAGGGACCCTAGTTACAGTATTATCGGGACCCTAGTTACAGTATTATAGCGACCCTAGTTACAGTATTATAGGGACCCTAGTTACAGTATTATAGGGACCCTAGTTACAGTATTATAGGGACCCTAGTTACAGTATTATAGGGACACTAGTTACAGTATTATAGGGACCCTAGTTACAGTATTATAGGGACCCTAGTTACAGTATTATAGGGACACTAGTTACAGTATTATAGGGACCCTAGTTACAGTATTATAGGGACCCTAGTTACAGTATTATAGGGACCCTAGTTACAGTATTATAGGGACCCTAGTTACAGTATTATAGGGACCCTAGTTACAGTATTATAGGGACCCTAGTTACAGTATTATAGGGACCCTAGTTACAGTATTATAGGGACACTAGTTACAGTATTATAGGGATCCTAGTTACAGTATTATAGGGTATAACTACAGGCTATGACGAGGGCCAAGAGTTTTCCTGGTCAGGTGACGTGGTCAGAAAGAACTAGGCCCTATGCTTAAGCACAACCAAGAGATAGCCACTCTGAATCTTTGATAAAGGGGTGGGAAGCAGTTGACACTGTTATTGATGCTGTGCATGGTGAAGAGGTTATTCCTGAATCACCTATCCACCAGTCATTCGTTCACTCCTTCGTTTCACACTCCTTTGTTTTTATTTTATCCATCATTCTCTGCTGATTGTTTGTTTTTGACAGGTGGAACGGACCGGAAATAAAGAGATGACCTTTTTATGAAGGTAATACAGAAGACTAGTCTATATGGCTCTGCCGCATTGACTGGAACACACTCTCCAACCTCTGCTCCACAGACTGTTGTTTCCTGGACATGTGTGTGGACGTGTGTGTGTGTGTTAAAGATGCTAGTGTCAGGGCCACTGATTCTCTCTCTCTCTCTCTCTCTCTCTCTCTCTCTCTCTCTCTCTCTCTCTCTCTCTCTCTCTCTCTCTCTCTCTCTCTCTCTCTCTCTCTCTCTCTCTCTCTCTCTCTCTCTCTCTCTCTCTCTCTCTCTCTCTCTCTCTCTCTCTCTCTCTCTCTCTCTCTCTCTCTCTCTCTCTCTCTCTCTCTCTCTCTCTCTCTCTCTCTCTCTCTCTCTCTCTCTCTCTCTCTCTCTCTCTCTCTCTCTCTCTCTCTCTCTCTCTCTCTCTCTCTCCCCTCCTACCTCTTTCATTTCAGTCTGATTAAAGAACTAATCGGATGAGAAATGGAGTGCCGGAAGAACCGTTCACAACACTCACTCCAGAGAGTCACTAAATTTGCATTTTCTTATTATTTTTCAGGACGAATCCAAGCTGATGTTCAGGTAATAAGAAAGGATTGGTTTTTCCTCCCCCCTCCCTTTCCTCTCACTGCAGAGTCAATAACACAAACGGTTGAAATTCTCAGGAAATCTTTAGAAATAGCAAAGCAAATGCTAACATGCGCATAGATAGAATTGGAATGCAGTGCCTCACTGCCCAATATGATGCAATAACAGAAGTGAATGATTGTTATTCTGCCATCACAGTAAAACCACACTGACTGGGCAGACAGAGAGACGTGAGGTGCTCTTCTGGCACAGCGGGTGAGAACGAGTTAAGAGACACAGATAAAAGAGGGGAAGTGAGAGCATAGTTTTCCTCCTCTCCCTCGCTATCTCTCTGTGTTCCCATGCGTTTGTTTGCGAGGCATCTGGGGTCGTAATCGGCGAGCGATAGCGATAGTGGCATGGGAGAGGAGGGCTGGGGTGGCATGGGAGAGGAGGGCTGGGGTGGCATGGGAGAGGAGGGCAGGGGTGGCATGGGAGAGGATGGCAGGGGTGGCATGGGAGAGGAGGGCAGGGGTGGCATGGGAGAGGAGGGCAGGGGTGGCATGGGAGAGGATGGCAGGGGTGGCATGGGAGAGGATGGCAGGGGTGGCATGGGAGAGGAGGGCTGGGGTGGCATGGGAGAGGAGGGCAGGGGTGGCATGGGAGAGGAAGGCAGGGGTGGCATGGGAGAGGAGGGCGAGGAGGGCAAGGCGAGGAGGCAAGGGTGATAAATGAGCCAGATGTGCTGGCAGAAGGCGAAAGAGGAGGCGTGGGGTTGGCACCAGGATCTGTCGGCTCGCTCTGGGAGATTGGCCAGGTCCATTGTGTATAAGGGAGGAGGGTACTGTCTGTTGAAAATACCTGCTGCGCTACTGAATAGATTAACAGGGAATGTGGTCAGAGGGGGAGGAGGAAAGGGGGAGGGGCTTAATTATCCCCACTCACAATCCACTGATGGAGGTGAAATCTCTCTAGCTTTCCGTGTGTGCGTGTATGCCTGTGTGTGAGTGTATGTGTCTGTGTGTCTGTGTGTCTGTGTGTGTGTGTGTGTGTGTGTGCGTGCGTGCGTGCGTGCGTGCGTGCGTGTGTCTGTGTCTGTGTCTGTGTCTGTCTGTCTCCTCCAAAACCTTTAGGGTTGTAAATAGATGCCATCGTATCAGTCTTAATTGAGGACAGATGTTTCTCTGCTAGGGTCCACTGGCTGTGAATACCCACCCAGATCATTCCTGCTGAGCGGACAGGCTTCACCCTGCCTCCCTCCCTCACTCTGATCCTCTGGGCCTCTCACTAAAATCCCCTAATAACAGCTTTAGGATAGCAAGCTGCCAAAGAGGACTACAGCAAAGCTGCATCAGAGCACTGAGTGTGTAAGCACACTTACACAGAGATGAAAGGTGACACTCTCTCTCTCTCTCTCTCACACACACACACACACACACACACACAAAAACGGACAAGACTGTCCTTGCCCAGTAAAACCTCAAGGATAATCTTTATTTTCCTATCATTATGTTTTATACAAGCTGCTATATAGATCTGAGAGCAGGATTTCTAATCAAACCCTGAGTGCCTGTGTGAGCTACGTCACTGTGTCTTTCATGCACCCTGCCTGTCCTCATCCTGTATGTGGCAGCTCTAGACGGGTGTTTTCTGACAGAGAATAGGCAGTGTGTGTGTATCTGTGTGTCTGTGTGTGTGTGTGTGTGTGTATCTGTGTATATGTGTGTGTCTGTGTGTCTGTGTGTCTGTGTGTCTGTGTGTCTGTGTGTCTGTGTGTGTGTGTGTGTGTGTGTGTGTGTGTGTGTGTGTATCTGTGTATATGTGTGTGTCTGTGTGTGTGACTATGCGAGCAGTGGAAGATAGCCTATAGGGTGGTGACTATCTCTTGCCATATATGATGGCTAACAGTCCGTGTGAACGTCTGAACATGCGTGTGTGAGCGTGTGTATGCACATTCATGATCATGTGTGTGTGTGTGTTTCTCTGTGCAGGGTAAAGGACTCCACTTGTTCTACTAAGAACATATATCACCTTTCTATGCCTTATGTGTATGTGAGGATAGCCTCTAGGGTGGTGACTCCCTCTCTCCCCATATATGTGTCTAACTGGATGGATGCTGGACCTGAAACTGACTAGACAGATTATGTAGCAGAGAAGGAAGTGTGTCTGTCTCTGCAGTAAGAGAGAGTACCTTGCTTTTGTCACCTCAAATTAACCCTACTTCATTCTTCACACACAAGCTTACACAGACAGACGTCATCGGGGAAAGATTCTGAACCAGACGTGTGTTTCAGTGTATCTGTTTACCTCAGTGAGGAGGACTCGGTGGAAACGGAGCAAACTGTTGGCTCATGTTCCCTAATTTCCTCCTCTGTATATATTTTATTTCCATTTAGAGGAAGAAAAAACTCACTTATTTTGCATTCCTCAGCTGTGCACATGGTAGTGGTGGGCTAAATGCTTTCAAATGACACTCTTAATGAAAAACAAACAACACACACACACACACATACACACACACACGACTTCCCCATAAACAATCCGAATTGTACATACACACAGGAACCATTTGTGGTCGGCTGAGGTTTCCCCTCCGCAGGGTAAGAGGAAATTGGATACACGCAGAGACACAAAGAGGAGTGCCACTTTGTAAACAGAGGGCAATGTTGTTTACCTTCCCCAGGAGGACGACCACCGCCTGGCGGAACCGGAGCCGCTGGAACACAAAGAGGTCGTAAGCCGCTGACACGGCCAACACCGTGACTCCCTGCTCCTTCCACAGCATGCTGGACGCTGCGCAGACCAGGCTGCCGAGCAGCCACAGCCACGTCCTGGCTCGAAGCCTACCACAGCCCCTGGTCTGACAGTCCCTGGAAGAGGCCGTGTAGGCCGAGCGGAGCCCGCAGTGCCTTGTGTAACAGAGAAGAGACAAGAGGAACAGCAGTGCCGCGCCGACGTCGGCCCTCCCCACCACCCCCGCCACAGCTTCCGTATGCACCGGGTGGGAGGCGAAGAGGAGCCCCGCCAGAAGACTCCACGGACCTCCCCCCAGGAGGGGACGACAGAGGGCAGTGAAGAGGCCTGTGACAGCCCCGTGGAGGCCCATGTTGACCAGGTGGTAGCCCCAGGGGCGCAGGCCGCCCAGGGCGTGGTTGAGGCGGAAGGAGAGAGTGCAGAGGGGCCGGAAGGACTTGTGGCTGCCGCTGTGGGTGAGCAGGGTGCCCCAGAAGTCATCATACAGGACGTTGGTCCACGGGGTCTCAGGGAGAAGGTCCTGGTTGGTCTTGATCGCACGGCTGTCGGAGAGAGGAAGAGAGAGAGGAGGGTCAGTGTCAGTTTGGATACAAACTAGATGGACGGGGGTTTTCAGTCAGAGAGAGATGGATAAAGTGGCAGCCATTGATGTAGCAACCGTGAGAGATTGGTGTAGATAACCTTGATGTGATAATAAATGTGATGGATGGGACACGGTGTGAACACACACACATAC
>NC_059193.1:2852331-3014831 GCF_020615455.1 Coregonus clupeaformis
CCTGAGAAACTGACGCTTGTTTTTCCCATTGAGAAAACAATCCTGGGAAAATGAGGAATTCTCCCTCTGCCTCACACGACGACGGGCTGCGCTGAGCTCTGAGGTCAGCACAGACACAAAGTGGTGAAGGAGAAATTAACCTTTTGATGTATAGTACACTAATGAACCATCCACACCAGTTTACCCAGTCATTCATAATATACTAATGACCATCATCACTCATCCGCAAATCCAGTATTATATGTCTTATGAATGAATTAGAGGAAGTTTTGATTGTTGAACTGAAGGAGAAAGCTGTGGTGAGACAGAGAGGCTGGGACTTAGTGTCAGGGTTGATTGCTCTGATGTAGACAGAGAGGCTGGGACTTAGTGTCAGGGTTGATTGCTCTGATGTAGACAGAGAGGCTGGGACTTAGTGTCAGGGTTGATTGCTCTGATGTAGACAGAGAGGCTGGGACTTAGTGTCAGGGTTGATTGCTCTGATGTAGACAGAGAGGCTGGGACTTAGTGTCAGGGTTGATTGCTCTGATGTAGACTGAGCCAGCAGTGTATATTAGATAAGGACCCATTTTCACAAAGCATCTCAGAGTAGGAGTGCTGATCTAGGATCAGGTCCACATCTGTCATATAATCGTATTAATTATTATCTAAAAGGCCAAACTGATCCTAGATCAGCATCCAGAGTGATCAGACCAGTCAGGGTAATCCTCTGACTGACTGTAGGCCTCCAGAACCTCCAGCATAGCGAGGTCTGATTAGGATCATAACCACTAACGCCTTGAACAGACAGACGGCGTCACTGCATCAATGCTGCGTAACGCATTCTGCATTCCAACGTTTTCATTATTATTTTTTAAAAATGTTTTATTTCACCTTTATTTAACCAGGTAAGCCAGTTGAGAACAAGTTCTCATTTACAACTGCGACCTGGCCAAGATAAAGCAAAGCAGTGCGATAAAAAACAACACAGAGTTACATATGGGGTAAACAAAACATAAAGTCAATAACACAACAGAAAATATATATACAGTGTGTGCAAATGTAGCAAGTTATGGAGGTAAGGCAATAAATAGGCCATAGTGCAAAAATAATTACAATTTAGTATTAACACTGGAGTGATAGATGTGCAGAAGATGATGTGCAAATAGAGATACTGGGGTGCAAATTAGCAAAATAAATAACATTGTAAATAACAATATGGGGATGAGGTAGTTGGGTGGGCTAATTACAGATGGGCTGTGTACAGGTGCAGTGATCGGTAAGCTGCTCTGACAACTGACGCTTAAAGTTAGTGAGGGAGATAAGTGTCTCCAGCTTCAGAGATTTTTGCAGTTATGCAATGCAACATTGTTATTGGATATGTGAGCAACAACAGTTCAACATTCACCTTTTATTACTATTTCTGTCAAATCTATGCATACAATTTGATGCACACGTTGGATAAATCCAACGTATGCACCACACAGAACACAGAACGCACTGCAACTGCCTCTGAAATGCAATGCTGCAAGGCAAACGCAGCATTCCATTGGAAATGAATGTACTTCTGGTGTACCAAAACGCAATGCCGCTGTCGGTGTGATCGAGTCGTAAGGCTGCAGTGATTAAGTTAAAACTCCAGCCCTAGATAAACATGCTCACATAGACAGCCAGACTGGAGAGAGGGGGATAGACTCTGCTATCTAGTTAGTAAACACACCCACACACACACACACAGACATGGTAGTGTGCTTACACGAACACACACACATATATATGGTTACCCACACACACACATATGAAAGTGTGCTCACAAATGCACACAAACACACAAGTACACACACACACACACACATGAACCACAGCGACCCTGACACACCCGCTGTGTTTTGATCTGGGGATGGATTAGCCTTTAGCGTATGTTCCTCTTTATGTCCCCATAAAACAAACCATGTTGCTAAACACTCCACTCCAGCCTTCTGTAAATATTAGGGCCTCCGGCCAGCCTGAATGTCTACAGAGTCTATTACCCTGCATGTGTAAAACTGATAAGTCCACTGTGGAAACCGCAGAGTTGTGGAATCCAGTCACATGACTTGGACTAGAGTCTGAGAGTCACAAATTTGATGACTTGAGACTCGACAGAAAATCAAATGACTTGAAATTATCTTGCCAGGTTTTGTCACTCATTTTGTGGCACAGAGTCTACGTGGACTACTCTCCACACAGCCAGAGACAGTAGCCGCAGTTCTCCCTTGCAAAAAATCTAGCAACAGATTCCTGATTTGCTGTACAGTTATATCTCTCTCTCTCTCTCTCTCTCTCTCTCTCTCTCTCTCTCTCTCTCTCTCTCTCTCTCTCTCTCTCTCTCTCTCTCTCTCTCTCTCTCTCTCTCTCTCTCTCTCTCTCTCTCTCTCTCTCTCTCTCTCTCTCTCTCTCTCTCTCCATCTGGCCAACTCTATTATATTTCTCTCCCCTTATGGAGAACAAGGCTAGCTAATTAACCACATAGATAGAGCTGAGGTGGACAGACAGCCTATTCACACTATGCTAATCCCAGAGCCAAAGGGAAATAACTCCCATCTCACACTCTGTGTGTGTGTATTGGCAAGGTAATAAAGAGCTTCACCCATTAATGAGTGAAGCCTCCGTATCGAACGGCTGATATAAATCTACCTCCACATCATTATCATCCCTCTGTGATTTGTTTCCCAGGCTTTGTGCTTGAGTGGGAGAGTACACTGACTGTACAAAACATTAGGAACACCTTCCTAATATTGAGTTGCACCCCTCCCCCCTTTTGCCCTCAGAACAGACTCAATTCATCGGGGTATAGACTCTACAAGGTGTCGAAAGCGTTCCACAGGAATGCTGGCCCATATTGACTTCAATGCTTCCCACAGTTGTGTCAAGTTGGCTGGATGTCCTTTGGGTGGTGGACCATTCTTGATACACACAGGAAACTGTTGAGCGTGAAAGTAATGGGCAAGACAACAATCTTTTGTCTTGCCCATTTACCCTCTGAATGGCACATATACACAATCCATGTCTCAATTGTCTCAAGACTTAAAAATCCTCCTTTAACCTGTCTCCTCCCCTTCATCTACACTGATTGAAGTGAATTTAACAAGTGACATCAATAAAAGATAATAGCTTTGACCTGGATTCACCTGGCCAGTCTATGTCATGGAAAGAGCAGGTGTTCATAATGTTTTGTATACTCAGTGTATGTAGGGATTGGGCAATAAACAGCTATGGCTTTCCACATTAAAATGAGCAGCCTCCCAATTGAATGGACGATAAACACCTGACTGAACCATATATCTATTATACACCCCAACAACAACCATCTATCTATTATATATCCCCACAACAACCATATATCTATTGTACACCCCCACAACAACCATATATCTATTGTACACCCCCACAACAACCATCTATCTATTCTACACCCCCACAACAAGCATCTATCTATTGTATACCCCCACAACAACCACCCATCTATTGTATACCCCACACCAACCATATATCTATTGTATACCCCCACACCAACCATCTATCTATTGTACACCCCCACAACAACCACCCATCTATTCTACACCCCCACAACAACCATCTATCTATTATATACCCCCACAACAACCATCTATCTATTGTACACCCCCACAACAACCATATATCTATTGTACACCCCCACAACAACCATTTATCTATTTTACACCCCCACAATAACCATCTATCTATTGTATACCCCCATAACAACCACCCATCTATTCTACACCCCCACAACAACCATCTATCTATTCTACACCCCCATAACAACCATCTATCTAGTGTATACCCCCACAACAACCATCTATCTATTGTATACCCCCACACCAACCATCTATCTATTGTATACCCCCACAACAACCATCCATCTATTCTATACCCCCACAACAACCATCTATCTATTGTACACCCCCACAACAACCATCTATCTATTGTACACCCCCACAACAACCATATATATATTATATACCCCCACAACAACCACCCATCTATTGTACACCCCCACAACAACCACCCATCTATTCTACACCCCCCACAACAACCATCTATCTATTGTATACCCTTACAACAACCATATATATATTATATACCCCCCAAAACAACCACCCATCTATTGTATACCCCCACAACAACCATATATCTATTCTATACCCCCACAACAACCATCTATCTATTGTACACCCCCACAACAACCATCTATCTATTGTACACCCCCACAACAACCATATATATATTATATACCCCCACAACAACCACCCATCTATTGTACACCCCCACAACAACCACCCATCTATTCTACACCCCCACAACAACCATCTATCTATTGTATACCCTTACAACAACCATATATATATTATATACCCCCAAAACAACCACCCATCTATTGTATACCCCCATAACAACCATATATCTATTCTACACCCCCACAACAACCATCTATCTATTGTACACCCCCATAACAACCATCTATCTATTGTATACCCCCACAACAACCATCTATCTATTGTATACCCTCACAACAACCATCCATCTATTGTACACCCCCACAACAACCATCCATCTATTCTATACCCCCACAACAACCATATATCTATTGTACACCCCCACAATAACCATTTATCTATTGTATACCCTTACAACAAGCACCGCTCCAGTCTCCAATACAACACATAGCAGAGATGCACTTCTTCAATCCATTGAATAAAAAGTTCTGTCCATCCACTACAGTTAAAATGTCATTCAGCTCTACACGCATGCTTCGGCCTCAATGGCAAAAGCCCTTTTAATTTAATAGATTTCTGAAGTTACTTGAGTTAATTGATTGATTTCTCCTTTGGTTCTGCCTTGGTGGACTGG
Organism: Coregonus clupeaformis; assembly: GCF_020615455.1. Classification (NCBI taxonomy): domain Eukaryota; kingdom Metazoa; phylum Chordata; class Actinopteri; order Salmoniformes; family Salmonidae; genus Coregonus; species Coregonus clupeaformis. The sequence goes on from NC_059193.1 coordinate 2,857,222, forward strand.
CCCAAACTCAAGTCGCAGGGGCCAGATCACTTCTCTCTGAGTTAAACCAATCCTAACAGGATTAGAGAGTGATTAAAGAACCTCAATGTTTCAGGGACGTTGCCCAGAGGGCAGAGGTCAACCTATAATCTGATTTAAACTCTCTGGACTCGACTGGGGTAGGGTGGTGATAGTGTGCGGGGGGGGGGGGGGTGAGTTGTGCATAGGCACACACATAAAACACTCGCTTGCGGTGGCATTTTTAAAGTTGACGCAACAGAATATGTATTCCAAACACGAGCACTAAGTCTTAATGCCATGCTGTGGTGCAGTTGGCAAGTACAGAGGCACAGAGGCTAAGCCCAATGAATGACTCAGCTTGCTAAAGAAGAACCCTGTCGTCTCTTCACCCGGGTTGACAGACAGACTGGACTGTGGCTGTTGGGAGGGAGGCCATTGTTGCCTAGCCTACTGGAAAATACTTTTCTGGCAAAGCCCAGATCCAGACTGCTTCACTGGCTGTCTGGTCTATGGTTTGGTGTGTGAACGTGTCCGACACAGTCGTCATATGTGTGGGGGTGAGGGAGGGTATCAACACACACATGCAAAACATACACACACAAAGCAGAGATGAGAGGGCAGATGGAGGCTTTGATTGATGGGGCTGCCACAGAGTCCCACCTACTTCTCAGACATCTCTTTTGGCTGGCCACTCAGCAGAATACTGAGAGCCCTTTAGACAAAGGCCACATATCTTCAACATTAGCATAGACGCTCCCCAGCTAGCACATTAGGTTCCCTGAATGTTCTGGGAATTCTCTCTCTCTCTCTCTCTCTCTCTCTCTCTCTCTCTCTCTCTCTCTCTCTCTCTCTCTCTCTCTCTCTCCACGTTGTATGTTTCTGTACTCTCTCACACTCTTCCTTTCCGTATAATCAACCCCTTACATCATACTGTAACTCTGGTGGTCTTTGTATATTTAATAACCCACAAGTCAGGAAGTGGCTAGACGTGGGTGTGTCTAAACATCTCACGTCAACAAGACGTGGGCAGAACAATACCCTCCCCAGGCATGCCATAACACTTTCCCACAGTCGGACCCACACTGGTATAAACACTCAGTAGAGAATTCCATAAAGGCCCTCTGACACGATTATTAATGCATCACAAATGGCACCCTATTCCGCATATAGTGCACTACTTTTAACCAGAGCCCTATGGGCCCTGGTCAAAATATTATATTTGATATATTATAGGGAATAGGGTGCCACTTTCTGAGGGCCAAGAGCACTGTGATGGATTTATCTTTAGATTATTAGATTTGTCCAGCCTCTCTCTCTGGTTTCCTGGTTTGTGTGAAATGTGAATTTAATTTCTATGTTGTCGGCCAACTCCGACACACAGTTGTTTGTTTTCTCAAAGGATGGAATGTTAAATGATAAACTGCTATTGGATGCTAATCAAAAGATAGCATAGTTTAGTTGATATGTGGGGAGAAAGACAGGGGACATTTGACAGTGTTTTAGGTGTAGGCCGACATGTCAGCTAGTCTTGCAGGAATAAAAATAACAGTAATTAAAATTATATGTACTGTATCGTCTATATATTTAAACCATTGGCCCTACCTACAGTGAGGGAAAAAAGTATTTGATCCCCTGCTGATTTTGTACGTTTGCCCACTGACAAAGACATGATCAGTCTATAATTGTAATGGTAGGTTTATTTGAACAGTGAGAGACAGAATAACAACAACAAAATCCAGAAAAACGCATGTCAAAAATGTTATAAATTGATTTGTATTTTAATGAGGGATATAAGTATTTGACCCCTCTGCAAAACATGACTTAGTACTTGGTGGCAAAACCTTTGTTGGTAATCACAGAGGTCAGATGTTTCTTGTAGTTGGCCACCAGGTTTGCACACATCTCAGGAGGGATTTTGTTCCACTCCTCATTGCAGATCTTCTCCAAGTCATTAAGGTTTCGAGGCTGACGTTTGGCAACTCGAACCTTCAGCTCCCTCCACAGATTTTCTATGGGATTATGTTCTGGAGACTGGCTAGGCCACCCCAGGACCTTAATGTGCTTCTTCTTGAGCCACTCCTTTGTTGCCTTGGCCGTGTGTTTTGGGTCATTGTCATGCTGGAATACCCATCCACGACCCATTTTCAATGCCCTGGCAGAGGGAAGGAGGTTCTCACCCAAGATTTTATGGTACATGGCCCCGTCCATCGTCCCTTTGATGCGGTGAAGTTGTCCTGTCCCCTTAGCAGAAAAACACCCCCAAAGCATAATGTTTCCACCTCCATGTTTGACGGTGGGGATGGTGTTCTTGGGGTCATAGGCAGCATTCCTCCTCCTCCAAACACGGCGAGTTGAGTTGATGCCAAAGAGCTCGATTCTCATCTGACCACAACACTTTCACCCAGTTCTCCTCTGAATCATTCAGATGTTCATTGGCAAACTTCAGACGGGCCTGTATATGTGCTTTCTTGAGCAGGGGGACCTTGCGGGCGCTGCAGGATTTCAGTCCTTCACGGCGTAGTGTGTTACCAATTGTTTTCTTGGTGACTATGGTCCCAGCTGCCTTGAGATCATTGACAAGATCCTCCCGTGTAGTTCTGGGCTGATTCCTCACCGTTCTCATGATCATTGCAACTCCACGAGGTGAGATCTTGCATGGAGCGCCAGGCCGAGGGAGATTGACAGTTATTTTGTGTTTCTTCCATTTGCGAATAATCGCACCAACTGTTGTCACCTTCTCACCAAGCTGCTTGGCGATGGTCTTGTAGCCCATTCCATCCTTGTGTAGTTCTACAATCTTGTCCCTGACATCCTTGGAGAGCTCTTTGTTCTTGGGCATAGTGGAGAGTTTGGAATCTGATTGATTGATTGCTTCTGTGGACAGGTGTCTTTTATACAGGTAACAAACTGAGATTAGGAGCATTCCCTTTAAGAGTGTGCTCCTAATCTCAGCTCGTTACCTGTATAAAAGACACCTGGGAGCCAGAAATCTTTCTGATTGAGAGGGGTTCAAATACTTTTTTCCCTCATTAAAATGCAAATCAATTTATAACATTTTTGACATGCGTTTTTCTGGATTTTTTTGTTGTTATTCTGTCTCTCACTGTTCAAATAAACCTACCATTAAAATTATAGACTGATCATTTCTTTGTCAGTGGGCAAACGTACAAAATCAGCAGGGGATCAAATACTTTTTTCCCTCACTGTATATTAGCCTAACTTATATTAGCCTAAGATATATTAGCCCTTCCTATATTAGCCTAACATATATTAGCCCTTCCTATATTAGCCTAACATATATTAGCCCTTCCTATATTAGCCTAACATATATTAGCCCTTCCTATATTAGCCTAACATATATTAGCCTAATTTATTTTTCCATCCCTCCTGCTACAGTGGTAATGACTGAGGGTGCACTGTGTGCATCTTTCCCTGCGTAGACTGAAAATAGCCATCCAGCTTCTGCATTATCCCACTAGACCGACTGTATATCCAAGCAGCTTCTTGAATGAGTGGGCTATTTAGCTGAACTTTGCTGATTCAATAAGAAGAGCCCAGCTGTGGTAATTAAAATACATTACAGTCATATACATCAGGGTTGTGTTGGAACAACTACCAGCTTACCTTTCTTAGGCATACACTTTATTAAGACATTTTTGTTTAGGGGAAAGTGCGAATAATTGTTTGTGACTTGCGAATGATGTCATGTAGCCTGTTTAAGTGCCATCACTGTTCTGCATAGCTTTCTCACCATCCAGAATATTTACAGATGCACTTACTGACTGTTTATCAAGGTATCTATGTGAGTGTTTATCAAGGTAGCTTTCCCACCGTTCTAAATATATATACTAGGCAATGTAAGCAGACGAAAGCACTGGGCAGACAGACAGAGAGATAGACAGAGATAGACAGACAGAAAGACAAACAAACAGACAGAGACAAGACAGAGAGAGAGAGAGAGAGAGAGATAGAGAGAGAGAGAGAGAGAGAGACAGAGACAGAGACAGAGACAGAGACAGAGACAGAGAGACAGAGAGACAGAGAGACAGGATTTGCAGGCTTCTATGCTATTAGAATGGAAACCACAGGCAGTCTTCTCAGCGACCTCAGGTAACCCTGCCTGTCTCACCTCCCATCAACAGCACAGCATCCATCATTCAAACTAGTGGAGAGAGAGTCTCATACAGAGAGCTAGACTGGTGGTGGTTAGGGTCCAACAGGCTTTTCATCAGACAGCTGCAACTTGTCATTTCTACCAGCCTTTGGGTTTTAGAGGACTAACGAGTCAAAAAACTTGACTCTGAATTCTGAGCTGTCTTAAACTGACACACATGCAGGCACATACACACAGGAACACATACACACACACACACACACACACACACACACACACACACACACACACACACACACACAGAACTCCTTCTGTGTCACAGGACACGGTGTACCGCTCTGTGTGTATCTCACATCCTCCAGATCATTCACATCTTTATAGCCTTGAAATCAATAACGTTAATAATGTGTATAATCAAAAGACTCCACAACACATTATTCATCAGCATCACTGGCGCCCAGCTATTTTCACTAACACCAGCATTAGTACTGGACACAGTGGTGATTAACATTAATTATCCCTCTCTGTCCACATCCCTACCCACTACTATGACCCATTAATGACAACCAATCAGGAGTAAAATATTTCTTTCCGGTGGCTTTTTGCTTCAAAGGGAGCACTGCTGGAGGAAGGAGCCAGGAAGTGGATGTCTCCCCTTTGTCAGAGGGGCTCCTTTCATGTCCCCTAAAACATGTTTCCTGATTAGCAGCAAGGCTACAGCACAGCCAGGGCCAAGGATTCTGCACAGCGCACCTGCCAGGTAGCCTAGCAGTTAGAGCGTTGGGCCAAAGCCGACAAGGTGAAAATCTGTCGATGTGCCCTTGAGCAAGGCACATAACCCTAATTTGCTCCAGGGGTGCCGTACTACTATGGCTGACCCTGTAGAATAACACACTTCACTGCACCTATCCGGTGTATGTGACAATAAAACATGGAGTACAGTACAGTGCACGAAACTATAATACAGTCTAGTCTTTTCTCTTTTCAAATGACAATTGAACATGATCAAAATGTTTCTACCTCTCAAGATTTGTGGATATATAGATGACTTGTAGTGGAGTGCTTGTAGTGTTGAAGTGGTCCTAAAACAGCCTTGCTACAGGCCAAACAAAAGCAGTGACTGTTGTGTGGCTTTCCCAACGTTACATTTTAGGTAGGAGAAAGAACCTCTCTATTTCCCAACTGAGATATGACCTGGTGAAGACAATCATTGAGAGTGAGGGTCCATCATCTGTACTTCAGCAGATCAATCCCGCTGTCGTTATCTTCACAACAGAGCTTGATTGAACAGCTACGTTAGCCAGCTGCATCCAATCGAACGGGACCGGACGATAGGCTAATGCCATGTCCTCCACGCCACCTCAGCTAAAAAGGGGCCGGGACCCTCCCGCTTGTCCGCTCGGGTGACTGATGATGTCTATAAAAAGTCCTGACGAGTCCTCAGCCACACAAAGGATAGGGGACAGGAACTTAATGGTTAATAAAGTCATGCCCCTGGGATGTGTTCTCTACAGGCAAAACAAGAGGTAGGATAGAATACACAGTGAAATACAGCACTGGGATGAAGGACTAGGGAGGGGAACTTCACACCCTGTAAAACCCTGGATTCATTTGATTGTTAAATCTGCAGTTGCTACATTCATTTTTGGTCATATAAATTAATGATGTGTACCCATTGATTCTTATAAATGCCTCATGAGCTTAGTTCAACTGTCGTATCCCCAAATATAAGCTTGTTTTATGCCAATGTTTATAAACAAAGTAAATGTAAACAAACACTTTAAAGCCTCAAAACATGGTTCAAACTATAATGTTGATATCATATATGGTCAGTCCTTGCATCCATAGCTCTGTCTATGAATTTGAGAGTGGTTACATTTCTCCAGCCCCATACCTCAGCTTTTTACCAAAACAGGGGCTGGGGCTTGGAGAATGGTTTGTTATTGTTTCAACTGCTGATTGTCCCTTTAAAAACTTAAAGACGGTGTCAGGGCCCATATTCTTAAGGCAAATGAAAGTAGGAATGGTGATCTAGGATCAGGTGTCCCTGTCCATGTCATCCTATTCACCATTATCTAATAGACAAACCTGATCCTAGATCAGAACTCCTACTTTGAGACTCTACAGACCTAATATAATATGGGATATTTTATCTTAACCAAATTCCTCCTCTCTCCTCCACATCAAAAACTCAAGGAACAGCTGTCAGTGCAGATATCCATTGTTATGTACTCTAAGTATTTCCTCAAGTGTAAGGAGCGTTAAAAGCATCGTGTAACACTCCACCGAGGGATATTACACTTGAAAAGGTAATGAGTAAAATATCCTGATGTCTGAATGAGAGCAGATTGAAGTGAGAGACTGAGAATTTAACCCCCCACCCCTCCCAGACACCCTACTCTCACTCCACACCCCTGCAACACCCCAAAGACCACCAGTAACTGCCCCCATCCCCTCCCCTAGACACCCTAACAGTAACTGATCATAAAAGCACTAGGGTACTCATACTCAACATCTGGAACATTGAGTGCTGTAACCCCCCACTTACCTCTAGAGAAGTGCACTTAATAACAAATGTATGTGGATCTACTTAAGAGGACTACTCACCCTATAAATATGAGGGTTTATGTATTAGACCTGTACTCTATTTGTTGAGAGTAACGTCTAAATGGGTAGTTTGCTGTGAGTTTTATAGGGTTTCTGGAATACTTGGCTCCACTCAAATCCAGATCAAATTGAATTTAAATGGCCACCCATCGGGGCACCGCAGTCTCCTGCCAACTTTAGCACCATACATCCAACCCAGAACCCACCCATGGAATCGAGCCACGAAACAACATCAATACAACCTCAGTCTTGTTCACTATTAAGCTCTGGGGTGAAGTTTCCCCTAGCCACAGATCTAGGATCAGCTTCCCCTCCCCCAATCCAACCTTAACCATTAGCAGGAAAAATGCAAAAAAGATCAGCGTCTAGAGGCAACTTCACCCTACTAGGAGCAGTATCCCCACTATTACATGGAAGGAATAATTCACACACAGACCAATGCAGGCGGAATTCGAAGTGTTTCGATCCAATTATGCGTCTCAATATGGCTCTCATATCGTCTGGACAGTTCATTACAGTATGTGTGTCTGGCTGGCTAATTAGGATTTTTTCCTGTAATAAACGAGAGGCTTGATTAAAAACTGACACCCCATCTCCGGCACATTTCATAAATCACTCTAGCTAGTCGCTATTACTACTGCTAGATACCCAGCACTATGACTACCAGTACTCTAGCTAGTCGCTATTACTACTGCTAGATACCCAGCACTATGACTACCAGTACTCTAGCTAGTCGCTATTACTACTGCTAGATACCCAGCACTATGACTACCAGTACTCTAGCTAGTCACTATTACTACTGCTAGATACCCAGCACTATGACTACCAGTACTCTAGCTAGTCACTATTACTACTGCTAGATACCCAGCACTATGACTACCAGTACTCTAGCTAGTCACTATTACTACTGCTAGATACCCAGCACTATGACTACCAGTACTCTAGCTAGTCACTATTACTACTGCTAGATACCCAGCACTATGACTACCAGTACTCTAGCTAGTCACTATTACTACTGCTAGATACCCAGCACTATGACTACCAGTACTCTAGCTAGTCACTATTACTACTGCTAGATACCCAGCACTATGACTACCAGTACTCTAGCTAGTCACTATTACTACTGCTAGATACCCAGCACTATGACTACCAGTACTCTAGCTAGTCACTATTACTACTGCTAGATACCCAGCACTATGACTACCAGTACTCTAGCTAGTCACTATTACTACTGCTAGATACCCAGCACTATGACTACCAGTACTCTAGCTAGTCACTATTACTACTGCTAGATACCCAGCACTATGACTACCAGTAATCTAGCTAGTCACTATTACTACTGCTAGATACCCAGCACTATGACTACCAGTACTCTAGCTAGTCACTATTACTACTGCTAGATACCCAGCACTATGACTACCAGTACTCTAGCTAGTCACTATTACTATCACCTACATTTACATTTATCTACCATAGGCCTCCTATCTAGCACTAACAGCTACTACTACTACTACTACTACTACTACTACTACTACTACTACTACTACTACTACTACTACTACTACTACTACTACTACTACTACTACTACTACTACTAAAACTTATATCACCACTACTACTTCCAATAATACTACTACATTACATTTACATTTTAGTCATTTAGCAGACGCTCTTATCCAGAGCGACTTACAGTTAGTGAGTGCATACATTTTTCATACTTAAGAACACTAAAGACATATTTACATACATCCCTGCTAAAGTGAATAGATCATAACAGCTCTGGGTCCATGGTCATACATAACATTACACATTAATGATTGTACATAAAGTCAAAAAGTACAGAAACATTTTTAAAAGTTCAAACAACCCAACCCTTGGCTTAAACAAACTGCCCCAGACAGACAGGCCTGTATAAAACACCTGCACTCAGAGGGGCCTCTCTGCTTTAAATACTCTCAACCAAATACACTCCCGAGTGGCGCAGTGGTCTAAGGCAACGCCAGGGTTGTGGGTTCGATTCCCACAGGGGGTATGAAAAAAAAAAAAAAAGTATAATAATAATGTGACTAAACTGTAAGTCGCTCTGGATAAGAGCGTCTGCTAAATGACTTAAATGTAAAAATGTAAATGTAACCAACAAACTATTCAATACAGCCTTATTCAATACAATAAAACAATTACCCAACACAAGTCATACTGTTTGGGTTGCAGTTTGATTGATTGGTTGATACCAATACTACTACTACTACTACAACAACTTCTATCACCACTACTATCAACACTACTACTACATTTACATTTTACATTTTAGTCATTTAGCAGACGCTCTTATCCAGAGTGACTTACAGTTAGTGAGTGCATACATTTTTCATACTGGCCCCCCTTGGGAAACGAACCCACAACCCTGGCGTTGCAAGCGCCATGCTCTACCAACTGAGCTACAGGAGGCCACTACTACTACTATCAATACCACTACTACTACCACCAATACTACTACTACTACTATTTCTTCAACCACCACTACACAGTATTCCCCAGTAGTGCTGTAGTAGTTCTCTTTGGCTCCAGGTGCCAGCCCTCCTCCTCTCCCTCTCCCTCCTCCTCCTCTCCCTCCTCCTCCTCCTCAGTCCCCACCATCCATCCATCCCTTTGGCCCACTTATGGAAAGCTGGTGGCACAGTGACCTATAAAACTGGCACCTGCAGTAACGACATTATGGAAAACCCCCTTTGAATCAGTCTTCAGTATTGAGGCCAACTAACTGAGACTAACTGAGACAGCGGCTGAGAGAAATGGCTCAGAGTAACTGTCAGACTGTGTGTCTTCATCCCTGTAACGTGTCTGTCCAGTGTCCAGCAATGTCCAGTGGTTACAAACCAGACAAGACACACACACACACACACACACACACACACACACACACACACACACACACACACACACACACACACACACACACACACACACACACACACACACACACACACGTGCGTACACACACAAGCAGACTTACACACAGGCAGACACACAGCGAGCCAGCACACACACACACTCCACACACACACACACACACACACAGCACAAAACAAAACCCTGCGAGCCATGAGCAGGGGGAATGGAGAGAGGGCAGCTTGATTCAATTCATTATTTTCTGAAGTGCTTCCATGACAACTCGATTCCTCCTCTTTTTCCCTCTTCTGGGCACTAGAGGGGCCCCTGAACAGAGTGGAATAGAGTGGAATCACCACTTGGCAGTCTCTTCCCTGGACCCAGCTGTATCCACTGTCCTTTGCCAAGGGATCATATCCCTTTTCCCTTGCTGCACGGACAGCCTACACTACATCATGATCTGAAACGTTTTGAATTAGTCAAACGGTAATGTAACACACATCTGACTGCCATTTGTTCTACTATAAAGTACCACATTGTACACATTGTGAGACATGAAGGCATGGTACGGTAACATGTCCCGTTTCCTCACCAAGATGAGGGGATTAATGGAGAGCGGTCCATATTTTCTATATGATATGCAGATTTACGATATCTGGCCTATCTTTTGAGAGAATTCCTCTAGGTCTAGGTTTGTGTCGGAGGGTAGAGATGGGGAAAACTGTAATTTCTGATGACAAATGGTGCTCTCGATGGAGGATCTGTGTGTTGTGGGCTTAGCCAATAGAACAGCTGGAGAACAAAGGAGCGTTTTGTCTCAACCTCTCAAAGAGTCGCTTTTTGTTGATGTGTAATCAGAAATCAAATTAAAACGCTGCTATTTCAAGAGAGGTAGATGTATTTTTAGATTATTCAGATTGGCTCCAAAAAGCCCCTGATTCAATCCATGTCAACCAGTCCTTATCAACAACAGTAACACAACTGTTGAGAGAGTGTACAGCACTCTATGGTCAGACACACTCATACCACGTTTAGTTCCCAAGCAGGCTGCAGTAATCAACCATACAGCCCTGTATCAAATCCTCTTTGTGTTTGCTGTGACCACTTCTAACATTCCAACATTAACGGCATCGAGGCGGCCATGGCAGGGCCTCAGTCGAGCCACGACCCCAAACCAAACTCATACACAGGCTGTGTCAGAAAACCTAACTAGCCGTCAAATCCTTGTTTCCTCCATCCTCGTTTCCTAAATTCCTCTCAAAGCTCATTGGAGGAGAGGATCAAAGGTCCCGCCCTTGAACCTCCTCCGCCAATGAGCTTTGAGAGGATTGAGGAAACCAGGATGGAGGAAGAAAGGATTTGACGGCTAGTAACGTTTTCAGACACAACCACAGTTCTAAACATAGCATGTGGTCGCCCCGACAACATAAATTACACCACCAAACCACATCCAAGCGCAATTGATTAAAGAGTCTAAGACCAATAAATTATCACAGCGACAGAACTCAGCGTAATGGATGTTGAATCTATATCCCCACAGGGGGGTTTAATATTAACAGAGTTTGTCAAACTATCAACGGGGGTTCCAAAAATATAGGCCCGCTTTAAACGCTCTGGAAAACTAGCATTATAAAACCATAAAACACATCATATAGCATAGTAAAACTGTAATATACTCCCTCTGAAATGGGCCAAGGGGGCAACTAGACATTACATAATACAGTAGTCAGAGAAGCCATTGTTGTGTATTTATGAAGGACTTTGTTACAAATGACAGTTTGTTTGCAAGTGGGCCTAGGTATTATTTGGTTAAGACATATGATTCACAATTTTGTCAAGGCACCGTGAAAAAGACCACAGCCAGGCCTACTAATAGCACCACTGATAGAGAAGCATCGGAGAAGAAATTGGACACTTCACAAAAGCAGAAATAGATCAACGTGTTCTGTGCTCGACTCCCCTGTGAGCACAGCCCGGTATGATCAATTTGATTGATCAGAAACACCATGAAGCCTCCATAAAGCCTTCTGACAAAGGCAGAGACTGGGAGAGAAAGTGGGAAAGGTAATGTCTTTACCAGCAAACCACCCACCCCTTCTTCTCTCTGAATGGAGATGGCAGGGATGTCACATGGTTGTTTTGTCTTTCCCGCAGATAACACGGTCAATAAGTGCTTGTCGACGCAGAAGAAAACAGGAGAGGAGACTGAGTGTAGATTAAATCGTCTGGGCTCAGTCGGCTGGTCCCCCGGGTAACGGATGAACTCTGGGTTTCCACGTGATGAGTAGTGAGCCAGCCTGGGAGAAAGCATCTTTGCTGATTCGGCTGAAACGCAGCCTCACCTGCTTGGTGTGTTGAGTTAGTGCCGTCTTGTGCCAAAACCGATCTGCTGAGTGCTATAACTGTGTCTGTTTTTATCAAAAAGGAAGAAATGCATCATAATCTGGCATCTGCTCTGTATACGACAGTGTTTCCCCTAGATTGTCTTTATTGGCAGGTTAAAAAAGCCACCAAATCTACATTTACGGCTTCACACTCCAACATAACATTAAATTGAAACCAAAAGCGGCCTATTTCTTTTAAAGCAAGGGACAACAGAGCTGGTATTCAAGCTGTGCATTTTCTTATCAAAAAGCAAACACACAGAACAACCCTCTGAATATCAACTGCCTGTGTTCTTATCAAACAGTAGAAATGCATAATTCAGGGCCATTCAGTTCAGAAAAAAAGAAAAGTCAGAGATAAATCTGTTTGTGATGCTGGATCTATCTATAAAATATACAGTGGGGAAAAAAAGTATTTAGTCAGCCACCAATTGTGCAAGTTCTCCCACTTAAAAAGATGAGAGAGGCCTGTAATTTTCATCATAGGTACACGTCAACTATGACAGACAAATTGAGAAACAGAAATCCAGAAAATCACATGGTAGGATTTTTTATGAATTTATTTGCAAATTATGGTGGAAAATAAGTATTTGGTCACCTACAAACAAGCAAGATTTCTGGCTCTCACAGACCTGTAACTTCTTCTTTAAGAGGCTCCTCTGTCCTCCACTCGTTACCTGTATTAATGGCACCTGTTTGAACTTGTTATCAGTATAAAAGACACCTGTCCACAACCTCAAACAGTCACACTCCAAACTCCACTATGGCCAAGACCAAAGAGCTGTCAAAGGACACCAGAAACAAAATTGTATACCTGCACCAGGCTGGGAAGACTGAATCTGCAATAGGTAAGCAGCTTGGTTTGAAGAAATCAACTGTGGGAGCAATTATTAGGAAATGGAAGACATACAAGACCACTGATAATCTCCCTCGATCTGGGGCTCCACGCAAGATCTCACCCCGTGGGGTCAAAATGATCACAAGAACGGTGAGCAAAAATCCCAGAACCACACGGGGGGACCTAGTGAATGACCTGCAGAGAGCTGGGACCAAAGTAACAAAGCCTACCATCAGTAACACACTACGCCGCCAGGGACTCAAATCCTGCAGTGCCAGACGTGTCCCCCTGCTTAAGCCAGTACATGTCCAGGCCCGTCTGAAGTTTGCTAGAGTGCATTTGGATGATCCAGAAGAGGATTGGGAGAATGTCATATGGTCAGATGAAACCAAAATAGAACTTTTTGGTAAAAACTCAACTCGTCGTGTTTGGAGGACAAAGAATGCTGAGTTGCATCCAAAGAACACCATACCTACTGTGAAGCATGGGGGTGGAAACATCATGCTTTGGGGCTGTTTTTCTGCAAAGGGACCAGGACGACTGATCCGTGTAAAGGAAAGAATTAATGGGGCCATGTATCGTGAGATTTTGAGTGAAAACCTCCTTCCATCAGCAAGGGCATTGAAGATGAAACGTGGCTGGGTCTTTCAGCATGACAATGATCCCAAACACACCGCCCGGGCAACGAAGGAGTGGCTTCGTAAGAAGCATTTCAAAGTCCTGGAGTAGCCTAGCCAGTCTCCAGATCTCAACCCCATAGAAAATCTTTGGAGGGAGTTGAAAGTCCGTGTTGCCCAGCGACAGCCCCAAAACATCACTGCTCTAGAGGAGATCTGCATGAAGGAATGGGTCAAAATACCAGCAACAGTGTGTGAAAACCTTGTGAAGACTTACAGAAAACGTTTGACCTGTGTCATTGCCAACAAAGGGTATATAACAAAGTATTGAGAAACTTTTGTTATTGACCAAATACTTATTTTCCACCATAATTTGCTAATAAATTCATAAAAAATCCTACAATGTGATTTTCTGGATTTTTTTCCCTCATTTTGTCTGTCATAGTTGACGTGTACCTATGATGAAAATTACAGGCCTCTCTCATCTTTTTAAGTGGGAGAACATGCACAATTGGTGGCTGACTAAATACTTTTTTTCCCCACTGTATAAAAAGCAATGACTACTGCCATCACGGATCACGATAATACCTTGCCCATAGCCGCCCATTCATTAATATTAAAAAAAGAGGTGAAATGAATTAAATCCCCAGTAGCCCGGGAGAGATAACAACGTCGCCGCCCGTTTATCTGACTGAGACAATCTGAGGGAAACCACCCCATTATCCAATTCAGATTCATTCCATTTATCAGAGTGCTCAGGTTCCCCGTGACTGTCACGGCAACCACAGTGTGTGTCATGGCAACCATGTGTGTTTATTTCTAAATCAAATTCCCTTATCTTGACATCCCCAGGTATCTTAGCAGTTAAAGCATCCCTCCCATCAGGGCTAGTGATCAGTGAATCACTAGGGTTTGGCTAGCCCAGGGGAAAGTGGTGGTTGATACCACTGAACCCATGATGAGTGCAGTATTAAGCAGCGCTTAAAGGGATAGTTATGTTAGTCTGTTGAAGATCAGTGAACCACATACTGAGCAGGTTTCCCCACTGTAGCAGAATACATTCTGTTACTAATAGGGTTTGATGATAGCATCAGCCGAAAAGCACATATATGATTTTGGAGGGGGAAATTACAACTGTCAATAGGGCAGGTGCAATGCTCCCTCAAATTTTTTTCAGCACTGAGCAAATTTCACGTCCGCTGAGCGCAAACTTGAACATTGGGAAAATTCAGTGCAACTTCCGGCAAGCGTTTACTGTGAACACTGAGGCTGCACCCGCTTTAAGTTACAGTTTTAACAGTGGCCAAGTAGGCTACTGTGGCTATTTGATCATAATGTAGGCCTATCAGAGTGGCCTACCATTAAAAACAACATTTTAACATGGAAATAGCTGTTATATCATTCAGCCTACAGTAGCAGCAAATGTGTGGTGTTCAATGTAGGCCTACATTTAAAAAAAACATGCAGGGCTTGACATTAACCTGTTTATCCACTATCATTCAGACAAGGAGGTGAATGAAAATGTTGTGTTGTTTGATGCAAGAAACCACATTACAAAATATAATGTAATATTATACCCATATCATTATTACAGAGAATCAGACAAATTATGCTACCCTCTGCATATTGGCTACTTAGCTTATTCAAGACCGTCTCAAAATACAACACTGCCCCTTTAATACATAAAAAAAGCTCTTTACTTGACTTAATTTTCAAAACTGTCTCGAAATGCACACATTTTGTGCTCTTGTGGGAAGCAACCATTCCCCCATTGTTGACTAGAAATTAGCTATAACTGTGCTAATAACTCACAAACTAGCAAAGAATATGAACAAATGTGCACAGGTGGCTACATGCAGCTCTCGGGAAGCTTAGAGGGAACATTGGGCAGATGACACAATGCAGCCAAACCTCCTCACATCAAACAAAGAACGATGAATCATAATGGTGTATCCCAGTTCTTGTGTTTGTGACGTTAACCTCCCTTCGTCATCTATAATCACTGTCCCCTCCCTTCATAAAATAACCACTGTCATTTCTCCATAAATAGCATCCAGAATCTCACAACAGGCTTTATGACCCCCTTTACTTCCCCTATCTGTGTGATCTAGTGTGTGGTGTCAGCTGTGGCCCTCTGTCCCCTACCACAGTTACCAGGGGCTTATCTGGAGGAAACAGGAACAGGGAGAAAGAAGATGGATAACACACTGTAAATCACTTTGGATGGATGTGGGGTGAAATATATGAGCTTGTGTGGCTACTACCCATTCAAAATCCCATAGGGCTGAACATGGTTTGAGAGACACAACGGTGATAATGCTTGATCATGAATGACTGTTTTCTGGGGTTCGTTGGCTGGTGTATTTAATCTGTGGTTACTAACGGTGCTCGTCTTGGGTTACTTTAGTATATTTGCCCAGTCAAATCACTACAATAATGAAGGGTGCATGCATGGGATTATTTTTCTATCTGAGCCTATGATATCAATATACTGTACCTGGGCAAGGTGGGATCATAAACAGACCCAGCACGCTTCACTGATAGAGGTTACAGCCCTCTCTCACATCACGTTTCACTGACAGAGGTTACAGCCCTCTCTCCTCTCACAGCAGACTTCACTGATAGAGGTTACAGCCCTCTCTCACATCACACTTCACTGATAGAGGTTACAGCCCTCTCTCCTCTCACATCACTCTTCACTGATAGAGATTACAGCCCTCTCTCCTCTCACATCACGCTTCACTGATAGAGGTTACAGCCCTCTCTCCCGCACATCACACTTCACTGATAGAGATTACAGCCCTCTCTCACGTCACACTTCACTGATAGAGGTTAAAGCCCTCTCTCCCTCACATCACACTTCACTGATAGAGATTACAGCCCTCTCTCCTCTCACATCACGCTTCACTGATAGAGGTTACAGCCCTCTCTCCCTCACATCACGCTTCACTGATAGAGATTATAGCCCACTCTCACGTCACACTTCACTGATAGAGGTTACAGCCCTCTCTCCCTCACATCACGCTTCACTGATAGAGGTTACAGCTCTCTCTCACATCACGCTTCATTGATAGAGGTTACAGCCCTCTCTCACATCACACTTCACTGATAGAGATTACAGCCCTCTCTCCTCTCACATCACGTTTCACTGATAGAGGTTACAGCCCTCTCTCCCTCACATCACGCTTCACTGATAGAGGTTACAGCCCTCTCTCACATCACGCTTCATTGATAGAGGTTACAGCCCTCTCTCACATCACACTTCACTGATAGAGATTACAGCCCTCTCTCCTCTCACATCACACTACACTGATAGAGATTACAGCCCTCTCTCCTCTCACATCACGTTTCACCGATAGAGGTTACAGCCCTCTCTCCTCTCACATCACACTACACTGATAGAGGTTACAGCCCTCTCTCCCTCACATCACGCTTCACTGATAGAGGTTACAGCCCTCTCTCACATCACACTTCACTGATAGAGGTTACAGCTAGGTCTGTTGCGGTGACCGTATTACCGCCACACCGGCGGTCACGAGTCATGAAGGCAGTCAAATTCCACATGACCGTTTAGTCACGGTAATTAGGCTTCTCCAAGCTCTGATAAACCACAGGGAAAAGCGTCCTCCATTCGCTATTTAAGTGCATAGATTACATGTATTTTTTCCCGCTGCCCGTTTCGATACAGGTGCATGATAATGGTCCATTCTAAATCAAAACAAATTTCACACATATGTTATTTAGTATATATGTACTTGTGAATTATTGTCACGGATCCCCCCGGTACTGCTGCTCATTCCGTTCACCAGCTCCGGAGGTCTACGTCACCGGCCTTCTAGGTGTCACTGATCTGGTTCATTACCACCGACCCCGGACTGTCTTGTCTCATTACGCACATCTGGTTCCCATTCCCCCTGATTAGTATGTGTATATATGTGCCCTCTGTTCCCCATTGTCCTTGTCGATTATTGTCCCATGTCCGTTGGTCTTGTGAGTACCGTGTATTGTGCTCTTGTTATTACAGGTCTCATCCCGTGTATTGTTTAGACGTTTACACCTCGCTCTTTTGTTTGGGACAAAGGTCCATTCTCCGTCGTTGTTCATAACGTACCTTGTGTTGGGTGGAGAAAATAAAATCCCTATTACGTATTCCTGCGCCTGTCTTCTAATCCTTATACAACTTGAAAGAATAATCAACCCATAATAATGGAGACAGCGGGAAAGGCCGAGCTGGCGACCATTGTAGAGACAGTCCAGCATCACGAGGACTGTCTCTCCAGACTCGGCAGCACCATGGACAGCGTGCTGGCAACCATCCTGCGGTTGGAGGGGAAAGTGCAGTCCCTCCAGTCTCCAGCACTGGTTCCGGCACCAAGCCCCCACACCACCACTACCTGCCTCCGTTCCATCTGAGCCGGTCCGCGGAATACCCCTGTCCCTCCCGGAGCGCTTTGACAGCACGCCAGCGAGATGCAAGGGATTCCTTCTGCAATGCGACCTGTACCTCGTTCGCTACGCTGAGGCTGTCTCCGGGAGAGACAGGGTTGCCACAGTCACCTCGGCACTGACCGGACGGGCCCTGGACTGGGGTGCCGCGGTTTGGGAAATGGGCGGACCCGAGGTTGAGTCCTACGAGCGCTTCACCCTCCTCTTCCGCTTGGTGTTTGATCATCCTGTGGAGGGCCGAGAGGGGGGTGAGTGTCTACTCCGACTACGCCAGGGATCTAGGACTGCCTCGGAGTTCGCCCTGGAGTTCCGGACCATTGCGGCCTCCACCGGATGGAACGAGTCTGCTCTGGTCACCGTGTTCCACAGCGGACTGCAGGAGGAGGTACAGATGGAGTTAGCCTGCCGTGATGACAACCTGTCACTCGACCAGCTCATCAGCATGGCGATCCGGTTGGACAACCTCCTGCGGTCCCAACGAAGACCTGCGCGGAATCCGGAGCCCATGGCTACACCTGCTCTGTGGCCAGAGCCGATGGAGGTGGGCTCTGCACGTTTGCCCGAGGCAGAGCGTAGGAGAAGGAGGAATCTGCGCCTCTGCTCCTATGGTGGAGAAAGCGGTCATTTCTCCATGATCTGCCCTCTATCCACTAATAGGCGAGAATGTGACAAGCCAGGGAATTCCCCTGCTCCAACCCAAGGAGGATGCAAGATCTACTCTCCTTTTCTGTCAACTCAACCAGTGTGTTTTTCCATTAAATTCCCTGAATACCCTAGCCCCTCACTCCCGTTATCTCTGATTGATTCCGGAGCTGCCGGGAATCTTTTAGATAGCGCACTGGCCACTGCATTACGTATTCCTTTGGATCCCCTACAGTCACCCATTCCGGTTCAAGCCCTGGATAATCGTCCAATAGGGACGGGGCTCGTACATCACATCACTGTTCCCGTTTCTCTGCTGACCCATGACACTCATTTAGAACAGATCACCTTTTTAATTTTAGACACACCCACGCACCCCGTTGTTTTAGGTCTCCCCTGGTTGAGTTGGCATAACCCTGTTATTTCCTGGTCCGAGAGGAGACTGCTGGGTTGGTCGCAGGAGTGTCAGGGAAGGTGTCTCACATCTATCCCCTCAGCTACGCGGAGACCGAGGCAATGGAGACCTACGTACAGGAGAGCCTCCAACAGGGTTTTATCCGCCCCTCTACGTCACCAGCCTCCTCAAGCTTCTTTTTTGTTAAGAAGAAAGATGGGGGACTGCGCCCCTGCATTGATTATCGAACACTGAACAAAGCCACTGTTAAGTTCAGCTATCCTTTTCCCCTCATCCCAACCATCATCGATCAAATGCACGGGGTGCAGTACTTCACGAAACTGGACTTGTGGAGTGCCTACAATCTGATGCGCATTCGTGCAGGCGACAAATGGAAAACTGCCTTTTCCACGACCACGGGGCATTACAAGTATCTCGTAATGCCCTTTGGCCTGTCTAATGCTCCTTCAGTCTTCCACGCCTTTATTAACGAAGTGTTTTGGGACATGCTGGGATGGGGTGTAGTGGTTTATATAGACAACATTTTGGTATATTCTGCTGACCGAGCCCAGCATGTCTCATTAGTCAGGTCTGTGCTGGGAAGACTGTTGGAGCATAATCTCTAGGTTAAACAAGAACAATGTTCGTTTTTCCAGCGGTCCGTGTCCTTCATGGGCTACCTCATATCCACGGAGGGAGTGGAGATGGAGGAGCAACGCGTCAGCGCAGTCAGGTCATGGCCCATCCCCAACTCTGTGAAAGCAGTCCAGCGATTATTTCCGGAGGTTCATCCGGGCTTCAGCACGGTGGTCGCGCCTCTTACCTCCCTGCTGAGAGGAGGTCCCCAGCAGCTTCGTTGGACGGCAGAGGCGGAGAGGGCTTTCGAGACGCTGAAGGCATGCTTCACCACTGCTCCCGTGCTGGCACATCCCGAACCCTCACTCCCCTTCATCGTCGAGGTGGATGCCTCCGAAGGAGTCGGGGCAGTGCCGTCTCAGTGCACCGGAACCCCTCCAAAACTGCGGCCCTGCGCATTCTACTCCAAGCAGCTGAGCTGAGGAACTTTGACGTAGGGGACCGGTCAAGAAGGCTCTGAAGGCGTGGAGGCACTGGCTGGAGGGGTCCAAACACCCTTTCCTGGTGCAGACGGACCACCGCAACCTGGAGTACATCAGGGCAGCGAAGTGGCTAAACCCGAGACAGGCCAGGTGGGCTCTATTCTTCGCCAGGTTCCAATTCACGCTTTCCTATAGGCCAGGCTCGAGGAACGTGAAGGCGGACGCCCTGTCTCGCATCTATGATGCAGAGGAGAGGCAGGAAGAGGAGACCCCATCATCCCTCCGTTCCGTATCATCGCGCCGTAGTGTGGGACGTGGAAGGCGACATACGGCAGGCCCAGTGTACGGAACGCGCATCTGCACAATGCCAGGAGAACCGCGCCTACGTGCCCACGGGTGTGCGGGACCGCCTCCTCTTACAGTCACGGATCCCCCCGGTACTGCTGCTCATTTCGTTCACCAGCTCCGGAGGTCTACATCACCGGCCTTCTAGGCGTCACTGATCTGGTTCATTACCACCAACCTCACCAATCCCTGTGTTATATACAGTTGAAGTCGGAAGTTTACATACACCTTAGCCAAATACATTTAAACTCAGTTTTTCACAATTCCTGACATTTAATCCTAGTAAAAATTCCCTGTCTTAGGTCAGTTAGGATCACCACTTTATTTTAAGAATGTGAAATGTCAGAATAATAGTACAGAGAATGATTTAGTTCAGCTTTTATTTATTTCATCACATTCTCAGTGGGTCAGAAGTTCACATACACTCAATTAGTATTTGGTAGCATTGCCTTTAAATTGTTTAACTTGGGTCAAACATTTCGGGTAGCCTTCCACAAGCTTCCCACAATAAGTTGGGTGAATTTTGGCCCATTCCTCCTAACAGAGCTGGTGTAACTGAGTCAGGTTTGTAGGCCTCCTTGCTCGCACACACTTTTTCAGTTCTGCCCACACATTTACTATAGGATTGAGGTCAGGGCTTTGTGATGGCCACTCCAATACCTTGATTTTGTTGTCCTTAAGCCATTTTGCCACAACTTTGGAAGTATGCTTGGGGTTATTGTCCATTTGGAAGACCCATTTGCGACAAAGCTTTAACTTCCTGACTGATGTCTTGAGATGTTGCTTCAATATATCCACATAATTTTCCTTCCTCATGATGCCATCTATTTTGTGAAGTGCACCAGTCCCTCCTGCAGCAAAGCACCCCCACAGCATGATGCTGCGACCCCCGTGCTTCACGGTTGGGATGGTGTTTTTCGGCTTGCAAGCTGCCCCCTTTTTCCTCCAAACATAATGATGGTAATTATGGCCAAACAGTTCTACTTTTGTTTCATCAGACCAGAGGACATTTCTCCAAAAAGTACGATCTTTGTCCCCATGTGCAGTTGCAAACCCTAGTCAAAAAGCCTATCAAAAGCTTCTAAAGCCATGACATCATTTTCTGGAATTTTCCAAGCTGTTTAAAGGCACAGTCAACTTAGTGTATGTAAACTACTGACCCACTGGAATTGTGATACAGTAAAATAATCTGTCTAAACAATTGTTGGAAAAATTACTTGTGTCATGCCCAAAGTAGATGTCCTAACCGACTTGCCAAAACTATAGTTTGTTAACAAGAAATGTGGTTGAAAAACAAGTTTTAATGAATCCAACCTAAGTGTATGTAAACATCCGACTTCAACTGTACATGTTTGTTTTGGGCTTCCTCCCCGTCGTTGTTCATGATGCACCTTTTACATATTCCTGCGCCTGTCTTCTAATCCTTATACAACGTTACAATTATATATTATCACTTGTGAATGATGCCCAGCATAAGAAACAATGCATTTTCTTTGCGACTTGTTCGAATCATAGTCGTACACCTTATGTAGCCTAGCCTATAGGCCTATATGTTTTAATAAGGTTTGTATCACAACTAAAGTGGCCAAATAACTTCATAAAATGAAGCACATTACTCCGCTTTACAAGGGGTGTAGAGCCTACCTTGCATATATAAGCAGCGCATGAGTTTCAAGTTTGGGGAAGATCATTTTCACCCTAAAAATGCACCTTTATAATAAATGCATTACATGCATAATTGCATTTGCGGTCACTTTTGATAATGGTGTTTTCGCTTATAGCCTTCTACCATGTGCGCATTGCTGTGCTTATAATGTGAAGAAATAGCCTAATAGTTTATCAACATTTTAAGCTAAACGTTCTGATCTGTTGCGTCAGCCACATTGCATAAAAAAGGTTTGTTGATGCTAGTGTTTGTATTAATTTGGGATCTATCGCATCCCACAACTGTCCCAGACTATGTTTGGAATATGTATTTCTCGCACAGAATAGAATAGGTCAACTTTTGTACTATGGGGGATAGTAGATTGACATAGGCTAGTGCTTTTGCTGTTCGTTAGGCCTACTCATCTTGTTGGCTGACGAAAGGTAAATGTGGACAGTTCTTCCAACATCTTCAATATGCACCTCGGAATTGGAAAAGGATGCGTGCAGTTACGTCCCCGATGTGTCTGTATTAACTTGTAGACTAGTGTAGCCCACAGCCATTTGGTATAGCCACATCAGGACCTAAAATAAGGACAACTCAGAGTATGCTATTCTTTTCTTTTGAAATAGACTACATTTTCTTCATATCATGCTTCTTTAGACCTGTTTAAAATAAATAATGGATTTATTGCGAAGGTGTAGGCTATATTACATGGATTTATTAGACTTTTTAAAATGGCTATGTGTGGAAGCCAGGAGATGCTAAATGTGTTTATGTTATTTAACGCTCAATTACTGTGAGACCGACAGTTATTTGCTTGACAATTTTTAATATGCCATTTAGCAGACGCTTTTATCCAAAGCTACTTACAGCCATGCGTGCATACATTTCTGTGTATGGGTGGTCCCGGGGATCGAACCCACTACCTCGGCGTTACAAGCGCCGTGCTCTACCAGCTGAGCTACAGAGGACCACATGGGTGACCTGTATGTCTGAGTCATACAGCTACAGGCCCGTGGATGACCTTTATGTCTGAGTTATACAGTTACAGGCCCATGGGTGACCTGTATGTCTGAGTTATACATTTACATTTTTACATTTACGTCATTTAGCAGACGCTCTTATCCAGAGCGACTTACAACTTTTTTTTTTTTAATTTTTTTTTTTAATTTTTGTAATTAAAAATAATAATAATTATACAATCACCGGCTGACAAAATTTCGTGACCGCCACAGCCCTAGTTACAGCCCTCTCTCCTCTCACATCACACTTCCCTGATAGAGTGTATAGCCTTCTCTCCTCTCTACATTTCAATACATTACACACTGTAAGGATACCTATGTGTACCCAGGTGTCCTATAAGGCCGTCATTGGATCCCCCTCAGACCCCCAAAAGCACCACCTCGCTTAGTCCAACTCTCTCCGGTTTGAACGAGGTGCAAAGCACAAACCGATTCTCCCCACACACCAGACATTCCAAAACAACTTCTCTCCTGACCTGAAAAAGGCCTTTATTACAGTATATTTGTGTATTTTACGAGCAGTGTGAAGGGTTGGCTCAGTTGACCGAGTGTGGAACTGGATCTGACCGGTGCCATGTATGGTCGAGGTTCAGTGCATGGACCAGGCCTAATGAATCTCCATCGGTTTCTCTACTGGTTTCATAAAGCAGCTCGTTCTACCGTTAGACTGTCGTTTAAAGCACGGGCGCTTCACCATTCTCCCATATCCCCTCCAAATACCTAGAAGAAAATACGATATAAAAGTTTTCATTACATTGCGGTTTAGCGTTACGCAGCACTCTGTAGTCTGTGGTGCGTTGCTGGTCATTTTATCCTTCTTATAATGATATTAGAGGCAGATAGAGCTACAGAAAGCATAATGACCTACAGCCGTTATCAACAGAGTTCACTTGGAAGGCGTATACATAGAATGAAATGCCTCGCTGCATTAACTCTTTTGGCTAAATAAAAAGCTACTTGGAAACGTGAATGAATAATTCAAATTTTCCTAAATCTTTTAAAGTTTGCCTCTTCTTGTATTTTTACATCCAGAGCTGGAGCTTCTTTGGATATGAGTAATTACCTGACGTAACTGCAACAGTTGGAGGCTTAAGGTGTTACAGCAGCGTTACTCAAACAGCATCAATAATGTAGCACAGCTCCTGTTCAAATAAAACTGATAAACCATTCACTGCTATCTGTCTTTCGCAGGAATTCATTTTCCACTCCATCACCTCTGTGTCTTTTCGAACATGAGGAATAACTGTAAGTGAGCGTTGTATACCCTCCTTGCTGAGAACCACTGAGCTTATCTTCATGTATCACACCGTTCAAGAAGTAGCCTAAATATTTCTCTCTCACGTAAGCAGAATCTTCCCTCAATGATCTATAGGTACAGGATACTCCTCTCTGTTTTCAGAGACAAATGACTGAAAATGGTACATTATGCTCCTCACAAAAGGCTGAGTTTGGCATTGACCCTCTTAAATATAACATACAGTATAATAATAATAATAATAATAATAATAATAATAATAATAATAAATACCATTTAGCAGAAAAGCGACATACAGTCATGCGTGCATACTTTTTAAGTATGGGTGACCTGACCAAATTCACATAGAAATGTGTGTTATAGATCTGTCATTCTCATTGAAAGCAAGTCTAAGAAGTGGTATATCTGTTCTATGTGTGCTATTTCTATGCTTCCCGTTCTTAACGTTCATTTTTGCGTCTTTTATTTTCAGTTTTGTACACCAGCTTCAAACTGCTAAAAATACAATATTTTTGTTTATGGACAATATATTTCATAGCAGTTTAGATGGTACAATGATTATCTGCAATAGACATGCTTGTTTAGTCACATAAACTGAAATTAGGCAAACTATTAGAATTTTAGTAACCAGGAAATGGCGGAGCGATTTCTGCATAGCGCATCTTTAATTGTTAACACTTCAATTCGGAGAGGCTTAGCTGATCCTAGATCTGTGCTCAATTTAAGGGCAATTTCTACCTCTGCAGTGATTGAGCAGCGTGACTCAAACAGCAGGCATTTGTTTCAGCTGCTCCTAATCCCGCACCCACACTACCCACCACCAACCTCCCAAATTCACAGATCGCAGATCACAGGAACCGCAGAGGCGAGCGCCGAGTCCCCTCTCTCTACCCTGTCATTTGCACCGTAGACTAATGAGAGCATCGACGCCACCGAAAAAAGGCCTCATACTGTCACACATGGACTCTGGGGGCTTGTTTGTCACTTGGCCTGTTTCACAGCCCACGTGTCTCCCCTCCTCACCGCTCACTGCGCCACTCAGCCCAAGATCTGACACTAGCCAGAGAGACAGAGTAATATGAAGCTTTGTCAAGCCCGGAGAGAGAAAGTGTTTGATTTTCTGTCCTGCCTGGTCGTTCGGCGAGGAAAAAAGCCAATGTTGCTGAAAAACTATAGAGAATGACTATCGATTACAAAGGTAGAGAAACGGGGGCACTGCAATGACTATCGATTACAAAGGTAGAGAAACGGGGGCACTGCAAGGACCGGCATGTGATCTCTGGATCGGTTCTCGTGTTAAATTACGCCCCAAATGCTGTGTGTTTTTTTAAGTCCACCTTGTAGTTAAAGGAGAGAAAGTGGATGCCAGATCCAATGTGTAATGCAATACCAGAACAGGGAGCATTGCTTACAGGAGAGCTTAAATGCTACTTGGTAGAAATTCAACCCCAGGCTTCTGCATGCAGTTCTACAGTATATGGCTTGCATCTATTAGGAGAGGATAAGAGTAACGTTTGTGGTTAACCAGACATCATCTGCATCAGCTAGACACTTGATTGTCTAGGCTACAGGGATCTACTCTACTTATATCCAATTATGGACGTTTCACCCTTTGGCCTTCAAGTGAGACCAGGAATTGCTTTGATTGGAACATATTGGTCACATGACTGACCGTGGAGGGAATCATTTACATTTACATTTTAGTCATTTAGCAGACGCTCTTATCCAGAGCGACTTACAGTTAGTGAGTGCATACATTTTTTCTTTTAATACTGTTCCCCCGTGGGAATCAAACCCACAACCCTGGCATTGCAAGCACCATGCTCTACCAACTGAGCTACACGGGTGTTGAGCTGTTGACAATCACAGGGCCCGGTTGTCCATGGTTACCACTGTTGAACGTACACATAGATGTGTAGGTTGTGTGTACAGGGAAGGTCGTGGGATGGCGGTCCTGCGGCCGTGTCTTGGCAGACGGGTGGATCTGCCGCGGCCTGCTGGTATAAGGGCCAGCCAAGGGTTACCAGGGGCCTTGCCCATCCTCAAGGACCACTGGGGTTTAATGACACGAGGAGGGACTTCCTCAAAATAAATGAGCCCATCTCGTCCCCATGTGTGGCTGGCCTAGGGCCCATGAGAAAAGGGTGCTCTGAACTCCTACTGTGCATTATATTCATTGTGTGCATTATATTCATTGTGTACATTATATGCAATGTACAGAAGGTGACCAATTTGTGGTGGTTGGGTTTTAGTAACCATAGTGTGATCAAACTAAAACATCTAGACCAAGATAGGACAAACTAGACCACTCTTAACAAGAATCCTCCAGAATCTTTATAAAAGATCAGAAACAACTCTGGGATATAGGAATATAGGAGTGAATGTGGTTGTCTAGCTGTATGCAGTTTCAAACCTGTTAATATTCAGGTCAGGATTCATCTAAATATTCAATGCTTCAGGGCTTCTTATATATAATATATACTATCACTACAAAGGCCTAAAAGTGAGAAGACATAATGTATCCCACAACCACCCATCCACTCTCCCGAACCATCCCCTGAATAACCTCTATAACCCTGTGTATTACTGCAGGCAGTCTGTGTGGGAGGGAGAATCTTCAGCTGTGAACTTCATGGCTGATGTGAACTTTATGAACATCAACATCTCACGTAGACCAAGTTTGAAACCAAACATAATGTACTGGAGGTCTTGTCAGAAGAACTTCCTTTCACCAAGCCTGTTTCATATAACAGCAAGGACTCTCTTCATCTCCTTCTTATGTCCACCTTCAACCACATCCCACATAAAGTCAAGTCATGAAAGATTCCCTTGCTGTGACAAAGTGTTCTTTGGATATGAGTAATTACCTCACGTAACTGCAACAGTGGGAGGCTTGAGGTGTTATGGCAGCGTTACTCAAACAGCATCAATATAGTACAGCTCCTGTTCAAATAAAACTGATCTACCATTCACTACCATCTGTCTTTTGCAGAAATTCGTAAATCAGAGAAGAAACTCTAATTCACTCCTTTACCACACTCATCCAAAGCGTTTAAGCCCCGAAATTGTCTTTCATAATGTTTCAGGCTGAAAAACATCTGCTGACTTTGCTGACACTTCCCAGAAAAGCTGGCCACAACGAGCTTACGAGTGTAAATCTGCAAGTAATCAAGGTTTCTAGACTTCTAACTCCTTTTCGTTCCCTGCCCTATTGTGTGTGTAAATACAGTGTGTAAATACACAGACATCAATGAGAAACACTTTTTGAAAAGCAATTAAAAAACATGCGTTATAATTCTATAACACAGGGATAGGACATTTGTGTCCTAAGGCTAGAAGCCAGCCTTTTTGACTATATCCATCCGCATGGCTATAGCCATGGCAACGTGTCACCATCATATCCATACAGTCGGATGGTTTTTCACCACCAAAACCACACTTTATCAGGCCTGCCTGCTTTTCCTCCAAAAAACATTTAATCCCTGACGTAGTATTCTGGTGTGGTTGAAAGTCCCCTTGCCTCCAAACCATTTCAAATTACCCATCGTAAACACTCCTTTCCCTACTCCCTCAGTCGCCAAACTACTAACAACAACGCTCACTTACTTGCTCTCTCAGTCACTAAATACTCATAAAGTACCTTTGATACGCCTAAACCAATACTTACTCATCACTCCAAAAAAGCATTAGCTCCAAGCGTCCGGTTATAATGGTTTCAACGAGGTCAAGTCGACCGTATTCAATAATGGTTATCAACATCTCCACTGTGTGCACAGAAACTCAATCTGGGAATACTTTTTCTATAATGAACCGAAACTTTACCAGGGTGACAACAATGATGACACATAACATAGATAATCTCTAACTGAGACCAGATCTGGCACTTCAAAGATGGTGTTGGGTGTGAGAGGTGCCCCTTCTGCAAGAACATGAGCTTATACACAAGTATTGAATGTGCCAGCTAATTGCTGTTAACAGTGTGAAGCCATTAAGTGTAATATTAGCGGATGAATTGTGGTTTCTCTAATGGGAATTTTGCTGTTTGGCGTTTATCGGCAGCATTCACACAACCCCCTCTCCTAAAGATGAACAACTAGTGGTTTATGGAGTAACATAACACATATCTCTGTTCTTTTGAGGCAGAAACCAGGCATGTGATTATATTGTCACACCAAAAAATACATATAAACTCTTGCAAGACAAAATATGCAGTTTGAAAGGCCTTGCAAAAGCCATAAGCTCTTGAAATTCATAGCATACTCAGGCAGCAACCCCATAGATTCAGCTGCAACGGTCACACTCATCGATAGGCAGCTGTAACCGTCATACTAATTGATAGGCAGCTGTAACCGTCATACTCATTGATAGGCAGCTGCAATGGTCACACTTATCAATTGGTAGCTGCAACGGTCACACTCATCGATAGGCAGCTGCAACGGTCACACGTATCAATTGGTAGCTGCAAACGGTCATGCTCATCGATAGGCAGCTGCAATGGTCACACTCTTCGATAGGCAGCTGCAACCGTCATACTCATCGATAGGCAGCTGCAACCGTCATACTCATCGATAGGCAGCTGCAACCGTCATACTCATCGATAGGCAGCTGCAACCGTCATACTCATCGATAGGCAGCTGCAACCGTCACACTCATGACCCTTAGTGCCATTAAGGCTCTTGAACTCATTGTCCAAACAACCAATTGAGGCATATCTATGGCAAATGTATCCTGCTTCAGAAAGCAACAATGAAGCGACTCTAACTACAAACCCTGTAGTTCAACTGTACAAAGTCACAGAGTGAATATCAAGTTCATTCATACATCCCCGCTTTGACGAAAATAACTCTTGCCCTTTGCATTTTTGAATGGGTGCTGATAAATTTAAAGTAAACCTCACCCACTGACACAACAATGCCCTCACGAAACACCACTTCCTTTCCTGACCGGGCTACAATGGACGTAAGTGCGACTGTTGGCACTTTTAAGAGGGAGTGAGAGTAGGAGTTTCCTAGTGTTGGAGTTGATTCCATGACAAAGCTCCCGTTGATTCCAGGAGCTCTATAGTAAGCGATGTTGAGTCCTTAATTGCGTAATTAAAAGCCCAACTGTGCTGGGAGATGACGGAGCGTGTGGCCCATCGATGCCTCTGTTGTTCCCTGAGACAGCGCTTCAATCAATCATTGAGGCTGACTTAGCGTACACCATCATTAAGTTTGCCGATAACACAACAGTGGTAGGCCTGATCACCGACAACGACGAGACAGCCTATAGGGAGGAGGTCAGAGACCTGGCCGTGTGGTGCCAGGACAACAACCTCTCCCTCAACGTGATCAAGACAAAGGAGATGATTGTGGACTACAGGAAAAAAAAGAGGACAGAGCACGCCGCCATTCTCATCGACGGGGCTGTAGTGGAGCAGGTTGAGCGCTTCAAGTTCCTTGGTGTCCACATCACCAACAAACTAACATGTTCCAAGCACACCAAGACAGTCGTGAAGAGGGCACGACAAAACCTATTCCCCCTAAGGAGACTGAAAAGATTTGACATAGGTCCTTAGATCCTCAAAAGGTTCTCCAGCTGCACCATTGAGAGCATCCTGACTGGTTGCATCACTGCCTGGTATGGCAACTGCTCTGCCTCCGACCGCAAGGCACTACAGAGGAGAGTGCGTTCGGCCCAGTACATCACTGGGGCCAAGCTTCCTGCCATCCAGGACCTCTATACCAGGCGGTGTCAGAGGAAGGCCCTATAAATTGTCAAAGACTCCAGCCACCCTAGTCATAGTCTGTTCAATCTGCTACCGCACGGCAAGCGGTACCGGAGCGCCAAGTCTAGGTCCAAGAGGCTTCTAAACAGCTTCTACCCCCAAGCCATAAGACTCCTGAACATCTAATCAAATGGCTACCCAGACTATTTGCATTGCCCCCCCCACTTTTAATCACTCTACCTACATGTACATATTACCTCAATTACCTTGACTAACCGGTGCCCCCGCACATTGACTCTGTACCGGTACCCGCTGTATATAGCCTCGCTACTGTTATTTTACTAATGCTCTTTAATTATTTGTTACTTTTATTTCTTATTTTTTAGGGTATTCTTTCTTAAAACTGTATTGTTGGTTAAGGGCTTGTAAGTAAGCATTTCACTGTAAGGTCTTCACCTGTGGTATTCGGTGCATGTGACAAATAACATTTGATTTGATTTGATTTGAACTCATTGGAGCGTACACCAATTAGGGGCTGTGTCATGAGGCAATGATCGAGAGGGTTTCCAACATACAGTATGGATCAGAATTTCCAAATGCATGTGGATGTGCATGTGGAAGCCATTTCTGTCACAGTTATGCCACACCAAACTACTCCCAGCCATCACCCGACTCCCCACAGATTGAATTGTTTTGCTCCTCTGAAAGAAGCGTGGGGGATGTTTTCGTTGGAAGTCCCCAAGGACCTACAATGCATTTCTGGGTTACACGGGGGGTCTGACGCGATTGGGATCACAGATGTGTGGTGATACATCACTGGGAATACTAAAAGTCACTTAGACATTCCATTTCAGGCCGCTTCCTGAAGATGCTTCATTTGTCTATAGAGGACAATTCGTACTTGCACCTTTGGTGTCAATAGGACTGCATCCTATTCCTCTACTATCGTATTCCTCAGACACATATCACTTAATCAGTCTGTTAGTGATGCCATTTAAAAGCGACGCAGCTCAACTGTCAATGTCGTTTGTTAAAGGAAAATACCACTCAAAAACAATATTTTGGTATTTGTTAAATTAGTCCACTGTTGATACAGTCCCAACATGTGCTGCATGTCAGCAATCAAGTTTTCAAGATATAGAACTTTCAAAATACAGAAAGTGCCACAGTATGATGCGTTTTGCAAGAGCTTTCATGGGAGAGTTCAGAGTTCACAACAAATTAATTTCCTAATCTATAACCTCAGCCATCAATCTACTCCTGTTGAGACATCCCCTGCCTCCTTCTTGTAGTGGCAGGCCTTCCTCATAAGTGGCAACAGAACAAAACTCAACATACAAATGTATTTTTTATGTTCTGTCCCTGATCTAGTTTGGAGGGAAACCATTCAGATTGGCTCCTGAACACCAGAATACTCACAATACTAATTGAGCTCAATTTTCCCTTATAGAAGAATGATTGGCTCGCGTTCTTCCCCAGTGCCAGTAAAACTCCAGTCATTGGGTTTTTATTGATATTACCATTGGCTGACATAGACCCACACAGGGCCAGCCCTGTGCCCAGGAAAAACATTTGACGTGATTGAGAAAACAGAGACGCACCAAGAACATCCCTGTGAGCTACAACCGCCATGTGATTTCCACATCCTCCCCTTCGCCCTCCAGAACGCTCCTGTACAGAATTGAACAGCAGCACAGCGTAAAGAAGACATACAAAGACTGTCTTCTCAAAAATGCAGACTTGACAGATGTGCTTGCTTGACTCAGCTTGCTTTCAGCCCTGTCCTAACAAACACAAATGCAGCTCTCTCCACTAACCATCGGGAGAGAGACCAGGGAGCATGCGACTCTTGACCTCTGACGAAGGAAGCCGTTTGATAGATGACTATGGATTGGTATTCAGCTTTCCCCGTCCATGAGCAGTGGGCTAGAATGCAGTCTCTCTCTCTCTCTTTCACACTCCCTCTCTCTCCCCGGGGGTGTAAATTATCACAGTGACTTTGATAGATACAGAGGGTCGCCAGCGCTGAACTTACACTGAGTGGACGCACTGGGAGTTGTGGCTAAGACACTAGTCATGAACTCATGAGAGGGCAATGACAGCTTTCTTCCCTCCACTGTGGCATGGTCAGATACAGGCATTGTAATAGAAAGCAGTTAAGAGTAGAGGGCTTCAGTTGTACATTCATAATTGTGCAATCATACAGACATTTGCTCATATCCTGGAAATAGTCAAAGTGTATGGCAATGTGAGAGTAACTGGACTGACAGACAGACAGACAAATAGACAGACAGAGATACAGACAAATAGACAGACAGACAGAGGCACTACCCCCCAAAACATTCTCTCTTTTTCTCTCTCATTTATTCAAACACACTCACTCACTTTCTGTCTTACACACACACACGGCTCGGTCATCTCTGGGTTGAGGAGTCTCATGCCACATGTTTGTCTCGGTTTTGCTCAATGAGTGTCTGCACACTGCACATGAGACACACACAAACGCACACACACACAGGGATACTCCATTACTCTAACAGAGTAGACCGTGCAACCCGCTACACATAGGGTTCAACGAGCAGTGCTGACAACCAGTGAAGGGTCTGTGACCCCAAGGAGGTGTTAGTTAAACTAACCAGAGCCCCCAACTGCTCCTAATTCTCTAGTGGGGAGTCCCTGGCCAGGGACCCAACCTGTTGGTATGATGTCTATGAACTTGGAACAATGACTCATCCCATGATGAGCCAAAAAGATACATTGATTTAAACAAGAAACAGTGAGATAAAATTAGACTAGTGTGGCTCTTTGAAGGCTTGCTCATCCTAAAGTACAGTATATGAGCTCCCGAGTGGCGCAGCGGTCTAAGGCACTGCATCTCAGTGCTTGAAGCGTCACTACAGACCCCCTGGTTCGATTCCAGGCTATATCACAACCAGCCATGATTGGGAGTCCCATAGGGCGGCGCACAATTGGCCCAGCGTCATCCATTTGGCCGGTGTAGGCCGTCATTGTAAATAAGAATTTGTTTTTAACTGACTTGCCTAGTTAAATAAAGGTACAATTAAATATATAAATTATATATATATATATATATATATATATATATATATATATATATATGCTTCAATACTTTTTTCAGCCTAATTACAATTCTGAGAATGATTATTGTAGTTGTAATTTCTCATCACAATCCCCAATGCCTAAAACTAAAGTTGGACTATTTTACCCTACACTCAATTATGGAGGGATGTCCAAATTGGAGTCTCAAACGTTCTGAAATCCAAATGAATTGCTCTCTCCACTTGCTTTCTGGATAGCTGCGTTCCAATGAGCCCTGGAAAGCATAAGCTACTCCAGGATTGTGTTAACATGTTTAGCCATGTAAGCGTGCTGCACTCGACAAATATATCCTAATAATAACATGTCTCTCCATTTAAATTAGATTAATTCCCCGCAGAGAGCAGCGTTATTACAACCGTGCAAGAAGCGTGTTTATATCCCACTCCTGTCAGTGATGTGCTCTGACAACACAAAGAAGCTCCCGTCCCCGTTTCATCACTCCGTGTCACCGTATGACAGAGGCTGCATGTCCCGGTTACTCCGACATCAGAGAAAGGAAGGAACCATGCATGTATAACAATGAACTTATAGTCATAGCCCACATATCCCCGTTGTTGTTATTGTGTCACTTCATGCGTCATTGTAGGCGACAGTATATTGATTTTAACAATGGAATACCAAGTAACCCCTCTATCGCCTATTTGGATAGCTTGTTTATTCAATGCAACAGGAGAAAGCATTTACATTAAACAAAGTTACCTTTTCTGAGGGGAGACTATCTCTAATGCTCTCGAATAACACAAATAAGCATGAATAGATAATAGAACAGGCAAACAGCTTGTACCCGAGGGTTTTTTGAGACGGTAAAGATGACAGACAAGTGGAGCTGATGATGTTGTCATAGGTATGGCTCTACCGGAGGACATACCTGTCATCGTAGCAGAAATCCGCGTTCAGTGTGTTGAGATAGAGGACCAATGCCACGGCGCTACACACCAACTCTGTAATCATTTCTTAAAAAGAGAATAGGGAAAAGAAAAGAAAAATACTAGATGCAAATTTCCGTTTCTATATTGTCTCCTCTCTTCATTTGGCCGCTCCGTAACAGAAAGAGCCCCAATCCCTTGTACAAGCAAAGTGTCTGAAAGTTTGCGCGATCCAGGCCATTTTCCTTTTAACCCATTTAGCGCTGCATCGGGTCAGAGCTATTTTGAGACGAAACTAGGGCGGCATGCCTCCTGGTTAGCGCACAGCTGAGTGCATTTCGCTGTTTTGCTGTCCTCTGTTCGTGCATCCTCATCCGCGTCACAGATACTCACTGATAGGAGCCGCGTGTGGTTTTAGAGATGGTGAGCATGTGCAAAGCCCCTCCTCCGCTCTCAATGCTTGAGCTCGTAGCAATGAGAGAGGTGATAGGTGCTAGGAAAGGCTATTTATTTAACAGTGCTTCGCACGCTTGCCTCATAAATCATATACAGTGGGGGAAAAAAGTATTTAGTCAGCCACCAATTGTGCAAGTTCTCCCACTTAAAAAGATGAGAGAGGCCTGTAATTTTCAGCATAGGTACACGTCAACTATGACAGACAAATTGAGAAGAAAAAAATCCAGAAAAACACATTGTAGGATTTTTAATGAATTTATTTGCAAATTATGGTGGAAAATAAGTTTTTGGTCACCTACAAACAAGCAAGATTTCTGGCTCTCACAGACCTGTAACTTCTTCTTTAAGAGGCTCCTCTGTCCTCCACTCGTTACCTGTATTAATGGCACCTGTTTGAACTTGTTATCAGTATAAAAGACACCTGTCCACAACCTCAAACAGTCACACTCCAAACTCCACTATGGCCAAGACCAAAGAGCTGTCAAAGGACACCAGAAACAAAATTGTAGACCTGCACCAGGCTGGGAAGACTGAATCTGCAATAGGTAAGCAGCTTGTTTTGAAGAAATCAACTGTGGGAGCAATTATTAGGAAATGGAAGACATACAAGACCACTGATAATCTCGCTCGATCTGGGGCTCCACACAAGATCTCACCCCGTGGGGTCAAAATGATCACAAGAACGGTGAGCAAAAATCCCAGAACCACACGGGGGGACCTAGTGAATGACCTGCAGAGAGCTGGGACCAAAGTAACAAAGCCTACCATCAGTAACACACTACGCCGCCAGGGACTCAAATCCTGCAGTGCCAGACGTGTCCCCCTGCTTAAGCCAGTACATGTCCAGGCCTGTCTGAAGTTTGCTAGAGTGCATTTGGATGATCCAGAAGAGGATTGGGAGAATGTCATATGGTCAGATGAAACCAAAATAGAACTTTTTGGTAAAAACTCAACTCGTCGTGTTTGGAGGACAAAGAATGCTGAGTTGCATCCAAAGAACACCATACCTACTGTTAAGCATGGGAGTGGAAACATCATGCTTTGGGGCTGTTTTTCTGCAAAGGGACCAGGACGACTGATCCGTGTAAAGGAAAGAATGAATGGGGCCATGTATCGTGAGATTTTGAGTGAAAACCTCCTTCCATCAGCAAGGGCATTGAAGATGAAACGTGGCTGGGTCTTTCAGCATGACAATGATCCCAAACACACCGCCCGGGCAACGAAGGAGTGGCTTCGTAAGAAGCATTTCAAGGTCCTGGAGTGGCTTAGCCAGTCTCCAGATCTCAACCCCATAGAAAATCTTTGGAGGGAGTTGAAAGTCCGTGTTGCCCAGCGACAGCCCCAAAACATCACTGCTCTAGAGGAGATCTGCATGGAGGAATGGGCCAAAATACCAGCAACAGTGTGTGAAAACCTTGTGAAGACTTACAGAAAATGTTTGACCTGTGTCATTGCCAACAAAGGGTATATAACAAAGTATTGAGAAACTTTTGTTATTGACCAAATACTTATTTTCCACCATAATTTGCAAATAAATTCATTAAAAATCCTACAATGTGATTTCCTGGATTTTCTTTCTCATTTTGTCTGTCATAGTTGACGTGTACCTATGATGAAAATTACAGGCCTCTCTCATCTTTTTAAGAGGGAGAACTTGCACAATTGGTGGCTGACTAAATACTTTTTTCCCCCACTGTATTCAGTGCACTAGCCTGCCTAAATAAACCAGCCCACTGTCATATAAAGATACCATAGCCGCCAGTTTGTAAAATAGGCATTGCTTTTTTGTCCACTATGCAGTTAAATACAATGGCAATTTTATTTTTTTCGTTAAATGATTGACTATGAGTTTTATTGAATATGTTTAAGCAAATATAGCCTATATATGTGATTTATATATAGCCCAAGCTATAGCATGTATTTATGGCTGACTTCTAACTAATGACAGTTATGGCTTATCCCCACAACAGACAAAGCCCCACTCTGTTGTTGTCTGGCCCCCTGCAAACCCCCTTTCATGGTGAAGTGTGTTCAAAAGTCTAGAGTGTTGATTCTGTTCAATGTAAATGGAACCACTATATTAAATTATCCTGTTTTACTGTATGTTTATGCATAATATTGATTAATTGGTTATACAGTGGCGCCTGTGGAGCTACTAGAGAGAGGGGGAATCCCTAGAGAGAGAGGGGGAGAGTGACAGATGGATAGGGAGAAAAGGGAAAGAAATGGAGAGATGGAGGGAGAGGGGGAGAGAGAAAGAGTGGTAGATGGATAGATAGAGAGGTGATGATTAATGAACTGTAGTAACACCCTACGGCGAGGAGGAAGATCAATATTGTGAGGTGTTGTTGTTGTATATGATTCAGCCAGGCGAGCATCGGGTTTGAAGACCGTGCTGCAAATGGCGAGGCCCCACTGGGCACCAGCTGGGCCCGGGCCTGTCCTCCTGTCAGAACTCTGTGCGTGTAAATCCACCACAGCCCAGGAAAGAGAGAGGGAAGAAAGAGAGAGAAAACAGATGGCACGAGACGGAGGGGAGACTGTAAGGACCGTAACACCCACCGGAGAGGGTTAGGGTTAGAGAGAGAGACCGCAGGTTTCTAACCCTTGCATCCATTGACCATGATCCTGAACATGAACCCACCCAAAACCATGGATATGTAGACCTCTAGGCTCCACCAGAAATGGATATGTAGACCTCTAGGCTCCACCAGAAATGGATATGTAGACCTCTAGGCTCCACCAGACATGGATATGTAGACCTCTAGGCTCCACCAGACATTGATATGTAGACCTCTAGGCTCCACCAGAAATGGATATGTAGACCTCTAGGCTCCACCAGAAATGGATATGTAGACCTCTAGGCTCCACCAGAAATGGATATGTAGACCTCTCGGCTCCACCAGAAATGGATATGTAGACCTCTAGGCTCCACCAGACATGGATATGTAGACCTCTAGGCTCCACCAGACATGGATATGTAGACCTCTCGGCTCCACCAGAAATGGATATGTAGACCTCTAGGCTCCACCAGAAATGGATATGTAGACCTCTAGGCTCCACCAGACATGGATATGTAGACCTCTAGGCTCCACCAAACATTGATATGTAGACCTCTAGGCTCCACCAGATATTGATATGTAGACCTCTAGGCTCCACCAGACATGGATATGTAGACCTCTAGGCTCCACCAGACATGGATATGTAGACCTCTAGGCTCCACCAGACATGGATATGTAGACCTCTAGGCTCCACCAGACATGGATATGTAGACCTCTAGGCTCCACCAGAAATGGATATGTAGACCTCTAGGCTCCACCAGACATGGATATGTAGACCTCTAGGCTCCACCAAACATTGATATGTAGACCTCTAGGCTCCACCAGATATTGATATGTAGACCTCTAGGCTCCACCAGACATGGATATGTAGACCTCTAGGCTCCACCAGACATAGATATGTAGACCTCTAGGCTCCACCAGACATGTGTTTTTATCATATGATACGCCAGGAGTGGTGAGAGTCAAAACGGTGGGAAGGTTTCCTTTCTCCCAAATACATATTCTGTTAATGTCTCTGCAGAAAAGTGGAAACTTAAGTAGGCTTAAGCGGGTATTTCCTGGGCAAGAGTGCCCAGGAGTCTAACCCAATGTTTCCCAACTCCAGTCGAGTACCCCCAACAGCCCACATTTTTGTTGTAACCCCGGACAAATATACCTGATTCAACTCATTGAGGGCTTGATAATTAGTTGACAAGTTGAATCAGGTGTGCTTGTCTGGGGCTACAATAAAAATGTGTGCTGTTGAGGGTACTGGAGGACTGGAGTTGGGAACCACTGGTCTAGCCCCCCTAATGAAACTATATGGATTATATTTAATAACTAAGCCTACATTCAGGACGTAAGGAAATTAATGTAGCAACCAGGCCCGACTATATAGGCTACAACCCCATAGGGACTGAGGGGGGTCTTTATCCATACAAGCAAATGTGATTAAGGGATTAGTGAAAGGGGAAAAAAATACCAATTCCTGCTCTGAACGTAAACAGCCCAGGGTGAAAAAAACATATTACTGGTGTTTACATTTGACATTTTAGTCATTTAGCAGACACTCTTATCCAGAGCGACTTACAGTTAGTGAGTGCATACATTTTTTTACACTCACTGATCTAATTACATCCTGCAGGGCTAATGAATATTCAGTCTGGTCTTTAAGTCTCCATTCTCGATATAAGAAACAATACTTTTTTCTCTTTCTTTCTTTCTTTCTTTCTTTCTTCTTTGTCATTTTACTGGTAACAGACTGTAGAATATGGTACGGTCATGGAGTCTGTCCACAATACAATTGGCAGATGTTGCCATAGTCAAAAAATACATTGTTTTCCTCATCTGCAAGTATTTGTATTTGCACATTACAAATTCCACATTTGCACATTAAAACCATGTGTGATAATTTTACCTTTTATTTTTCACTTGTTAAAACACAATCCGAAAGTCTGTTACATTGATTAATTCACCTTACTCTGGTTTCTTCTGTTTAAACCACTGACTGACAACCATTTTAGACGGGTAATTAGAAGCACTCCATATCTTTGAAATACATTGTTTTGGTTTTGCCCAAAGGCATATCATTCATTGTTCATAATGTCTATTGGTGTAGAGTCATTTGTCCTTCACCAAACTCTCCCCCTTAAAGGTAAACTCAGTGATATGATGTAAACAGCATAGTGGGTCAATCTCCGCAACAACTAAGAACGAGGGTAGACTTCTCCACAGTTTTGGTCCTGTACCTACCAAGCTGTAACAGCTTGAAGCAAACCTGTGCAAATGGGCAGATACTGTGTGCGACTGTGTGA
The DNA here is from genome assembly GCF_020615455.1 of Coregonus clupeaformis. Taxonomy (NCBI): domain Eukaryota; kingdom Metazoa; phylum Chordata; class Actinopteri; order Salmoniformes; family Salmonidae; genus Coregonus; species Coregonus clupeaformis. The sequence continues at coordinate 2,896,485 of NC_059193.1, forward strand.
GAGCGAAGTCTTGCATCTCGCTCATCGCAATATCTGCGGTGCTACTCGTGGCAACGTCATTTTGCTGAGTCTATCTTTAACCTCTATTGGATCGGTGTCCCGTAAACGGGACGGTTGAGCTAACGTGCGCTAATGCGATTAGCATGACAGTTGTAAGTAACAGCAAACTTTCCAGGACATAGACATGTCTTATATGGGCAGAAAGCTTAAATTATTGTCAATCTAACTACACTGTCCAATTTACAGTAGCTATTACAGTGAAAAAATACCATGCTATTGTTTGAGGAGAGTGCGCAACAACAAAAAACGTGGGAACTAGGTTCTACAGTTTGAACCCTTGATGTCTTTGGCTCCACACCCACCTCGCCTGTCCATCTAGATGTGTGAAAGTTAGTGTATAAGCTAATGATCCATCATGTATGACATTCCTGGGAGTGTGTAAACTTACATTTTGTATTACCATATCATTTGTGTATGTTCTCTATAGTTATGTACTTGAAAATGTATCAATTGACCAATTTGGTACATTTGGGCAGACTTGATACAAAATAGTCCAGTATTGCAATGCTTCACTGGATAAATCTGAAACTTTGCACACACACTGCTGCCATCTAGTGGCCAAAATGTAAACTGCGCCTAAACTGCAATATTATATTGTGTCCTTTCTCTTGCATTTCAAAGATGATGTAACACTTTTTTGGGAGGGAAAATGATTGTTTTTTTTGTTTGTATTATCTTTTACCAGATCTAATGTGTTATATTCTCCTACATTAATTTCACATTTCCACAAACTTCAAAGTTTCCTTTCAAATGGTATCAGGAATATGCATATCCTTGCTTCAGGTCCTGAGATACAGGCAGTTAGATTTGGGTATGTCATTTTAGGCAAAAATTGAAAAAAAGGGTCCGATCCTTAAGAGGTTAATCATACATAAGGCCCTTGAGGTGCTGCTGCTGCCTCTTCTTAAACAGTCATTACTGTAACTGCACACATTCACCCACAGAGGGCGTAGTGCAAAAGCATCAACGGATCTATAGGCATTGCATTATTAAAGACAAGTATACTATTATAAGACATATAAAGAAAAATTATGCACCGGCATGAAGACCAAACATCAGTAAGCCAGAGAGAGGTCAGACATGTATTTACGGCTTCAGGGCCCATATTCACAAAGCGTCTCAGGCTGAGTTGGAGTGCTGATCGAGGATCAGGTCCAACCTCTTGTTCATTATCATTTAAAAGGCTAATCTGTTCCTAGATCAGCACTCATATGCTAAAACACTTTTTGAATACAGGCCCAAAACTTTAATACATATGGACATCAAACAAAATGGAAGGTGGAATAGAACCTTACACAACTAAGCATAGTACTGTACATTCCCATTTATGTTTAAAATCCCTTTAATTGCAATTGGTAATAGCCTATTTTAAGGATTTCCCCTCTCTTTTAACCCATCCAAAGTGACTAATGGTCATTTCCCCATGTGTACTTTAGCTATTTGTCATAGACTGCTGCTTTTTCATCCCCGCTAGATAAGCATCAGACAGGAAAGAGGAAAATCACAATCGTAACCACACAGCTTGAGCCACTCCCTCACAGAAATAGTTTAAACCCAAATTAGAAATAGTCTGAACCCAAATTAGAAATAGTCTGAACCCAAATTAGTAATATCAAAGCAAAACAATAATATCCAGAACTTTAACACAACATATCCAGAACGTTTACGTTCCACACCAATAAAAAGCCTCCCTTTATGGACCTGATAAGACCAGGGTGTTAATTTAACCAAACCTAGGTGCCACAGCCTACCTTTAATGTTGACATGAATATGAAAAATGAGTCTGCGTAAAAGGCTTTGTTGTGATTGTTTCGACTGTTTGGATTTGTCTTAGCGAAATCAAGCTCCTAATTGAGGCTTTGTTGATCTTCATTTATAATCATAACGTAGTCAAATAACTGTTTCAATTAGAGCTAAATGCATGACTGAAAGCTCTGAGTAATGACAGTCAAATCCTGTGTAGGTTCCTATTTGAATTGTTATTTTTCTTCCATGAAAGAAAAGCAAATCCAAGGACAGTAACCCTAACTCAATCTTAATTTGTTTTAGTTACTAAACTTTCCCTTTACAAATGAATTCATCCCAATTCAGAAAGTTTTCCCTTTCAACTTTCTTGGTAAAATAAAGTTACATAGTTAGAATATAATATAACTGTATTATCCGTCTGAGGATGGATATTTTTCTTTATATAAAAAAATCATTATACAGAGCCAAAATGTCGAGTCATTTTCCAAGTCGTGATGAAATACAGGCCAAAGCACACCTGTTCCATCACCATAGACAACATGTGTGCTGTACATTTCAGATTACTATTTTTACTAGGAGCAGCTTTTGTAATCCAACCCTCCTCATTGCATCCATTGAACCTCTGTATTCCCCATCAATTCAAGGAGAAACACTAAACTTTAATCACCACCAGCAATAAGACTTGACACTATTTTCAAACCACAGATTGATACGCTTAGAACGGCCTATTAGGCATTCAGACAGCCATGGCTATCGGCTAGCAAGTTCTGGTGTCACGACACAACAGGTGCCATGAGAAATATGAGGCTATAGCGTCCTTCTGATAGGTTAAATTACAGGAAGTAACCCCTTTAACAATGTGTGGAATTTAAAGAGCTTAATGAATAGGGGGTATTGGAATTCTCATGTGTCCAATTTTCTGCAGTTGTTTGTCATAAAAAGTGGTATGAGTGTGTGTGTGTATACATGTATAAACACCACACCATTCATAAAGATGGTTGGTCCCTATTTTCCATTGCAGGTTCTCTGCACAGATGCTTTCAATGTTTAATTTGATATTCATCTGAACGAATGTTCAACACAGCCAACATGTTATGAGGAGAATGGAGAGATGAACGGAAAATGTGAATCAGGGTAAATATTTTGATTTGGAAATATTTTATGGTTGTCCTCTGCATTAATGTTGTTATCGTGATCTTTTCCATAACGAAGTCTGAGCATGTTCTTGCTCAGACTCAGCAGAGCTTGTTCGGGGCAACTGGGTTCAAACTCAAACATTTACTTGGCCTGCAATACATGTTTACCTTGCAGTGTTGCAGTCCCTTACACACGTGTCACCGTGTTGTATGTTGAAATGTGTGTAGAACATTTGTGTCTGCGTACTTCATCTTAGGCTGCGTTTTTACAGGCAGCCCAATTCTGATATCTTTTCCAATAAATCTGTCTTTTGACTAATCACATCAGATTTTTTTCACATCAGATTTTTTTCAGAGCTTATCTGATTGGTCAAAGACCAATTGGTGAAAAAAAGATCAGAATTGGGCTGGCTGTGTAAACGCAGCCTTAGTCTCATTCTCCTCTAACTTCACCCACAGTGATGACAGAGAAACACACACACACACATTCTGAGATAGAACATCACGTCCACTCTCAGAACAACCCATTACATCTGGCTCGATGTACATTTACATTACATTTTCGTCATTTAGCAGACGCTCTTATCCAGAGCGACTTACAAATTGGAGCCCAGTTTGTGTGATTGGAAGGTGCGATTGTCGGCAGCATTCTTTTTGTCTCTCTTGGCTTTACTCTGTGGTGGTTTCTGTCTTCAAAAATGCTGTTTTCATTCCTAACAATGAAAACAGGAAGACGCACCATGATTACTGTCAGCTAGATGTCATAAGACATTAGGGATGGGCGTGTGTGTGGAACTGTGTGTGTTTATGTATGTCTGTGTGTGTGCGCATGTGTGTGTACGCGCATGTTAATGTGTACCTGCGTGGACATGTGTACATGCCTGTGTGTGTGCGTTGACATGTGTGTGTGTAAGGGATGCTAGTGCCAGGGCCTCTGATTTGTAAACGTCTCTTTCCACCGCCATGCTTCCTGTTTGGCCACTGAACTGATATCCTCTTAATGAGAGAATAAATTGACTCTCTCTTGCTTTCTTTCTCTCTCCGTCTGTCTCTCTCTCTCTCTCTCTCTCTCTCTCTCTCCGTCTGTCTCTCTCTCTCCCTCTGTCTCTCTCTCTCTCTTTCTCTCTCTCTCTCTCTGTCTCTCTCTCTCTCTGTCTCTCTCTCTCTCTGTCTCTCTCTCTCGCTCTCTCTCCCTCTGTCTCTCTCTCTGTCTGTCTCTCTGTCTCTGTCTCTGTCTCTGTCTCTCTCTCTCTCTCTCTCTGTCTCTGTCTCTCTCTCTGTCTGTCTACCTCTCTGTCTCTGTCTCTTTCTCTCTCTCTCTCCTCTCTCTCTCTCTCTCTCTCTCTGTCTCTGTCTCTCTCTCTCTCTCTCTGTCTGTCTGCCTCTCTGTCTCTGTCTCCATCTCTTTCCACCGCCATGCTTCCTGTTTGGCCACTGAACTGATATCCTCTTAATGAGAGAATAAATTGACTCTCTCTTGCTTTCTTTCTCTCTCCGTCTGTCTCTCTCTCTCTCTCTCTCTCTCTCTCTCTCTCTCTCTCGTCTGTCTCTCTCTCTCCCTCTGTCTCTCTCTCCCTCTGTCTCTCTCTCTCTCTGTCTCTCTCTCTCTCTGTCTCTCTCTCGCTCTCTGTCTCTGTCTCTGTCTCTGTCTCTGTCTCTGTCTCTCTCTCTCTCTCTCTCTCTCTCTCTCTCTCTCTCTCTCTCTCTCTCTCTCTCTCTCTCTCTCTCTCTCTCTCTCTCTCTCTCTCTCCTCTCTCTCTCTCTCTCTCTCTCTCTCTCTCTCTCTCTCTCTCTCTCTCTCTCTCTCTCTCTCTCTCTCTCTCTCTCTCTCTCTCTCACTGTCTCTCTCTCTCTCCCTTTCTCGTTTACTCGAGTGCAGCAGTAAGCGTCATATGAATTGCTGATTTCTGATAAGGCATGTCATGCATTTCCTCCCTGCTTCCACTTTTACCAGCTTGACCATCCAGAGTATTAAAGTTCATGGTAACACTTTGCTTGACACCCAGCGTCATAATACGCTATGACACGGTCATATATGTTGTAATATGGTCATAACACTGTCATGACACATATATTTAGATCTGTTGGGACATATATTGAGTTATTTTATGGCTGGTTATGACACCTACATAAGATTGTCAAAACCCACAAAACCTACCACAAAACCTACCACACACAGCAAAACATTCCATTACACCACAGCCTACGAGTCAACAGTAGGTTTATATTATATTATATAAAATAAAATGACCATATTAAATGACCATTGTAATTGCACACACATTGATGCCAGACATGCACCTACCCCAGTGCTCTGTTGCTGATGACTGGGATGAATGCAGGAGCAGATTTCAGGAACAGGACAAGACACCCTCTTTTTGACTGATGACTGACATAAGGGCAGGTACGTGATGGGCATATCTGGCTTATATGATTATGATGGTCATAATGCTTCTTGACTGTGTCATAAAATGTATTTTCTTAGTCCAAGTAAAGTGACACAGGATGGTCATAATGCTTCATGAAAGTTATTTAAAATATGATGGAAAAGAACATGACTGTAAAGAATTCATTACAACAACAAAGGATTTAAGAAACAAACTTTCAAACAGAAGGAAACTTTTTGGCAAGGAAAAAAACAATTTGAATAAATGTGTGTTTTGAGACTCTTATGTAGATGTCATAACCAGCTATACAATAATGCAATATCTGTCACAACAGGTGAATGACAGTGTTATGACCATATTATGACAGGTTATGACAAGTTTTGTCAGCTGTTATTACATATTATAACATGGTTATGACCGTGTCAATCAAAGTGTTACCGAAACAATAATACAACAATTCGAAATGTAATATCTGTGCCTATGCACATATATCCATGTTCAACTAGTCTACCCTAATGGTGGTATGCTGGCACAGTTCAACTCTCGTTCAAACTGTGCAATTGAGTATAATTTATTATCTTATTTTGTCTTATAGACAATATCTTGTGGTGCCTGGGCTTCTTTCTGGCGTGGATTCTTGGAGAGAAACATAATTCCTTTACCTGCGTATGTCATTGTAGTAGAACTGTATCCCTCTCGATGGAGTGGATATTATGCTGGATTTCAAGCAGATGACTCAAGAGGAGCTGAATGGCAGTTTGATCATGACAGAACTCCTCCCACTGCTGTACAAGTGTTCCCTGAACTTACTGTATGTTTCTTTTGGAATGGCAATTTCATGATGACCACCTCTCCATCATCTGCTGATCACCAGTTCTCTTAGCTACAGATTGTTACACCAGATAATGTGATTTAACCAAATATTTTTGGTATCCATTACTGGGAGTTACAGGATAGCAACTTTTGGTGTAGCACATTTTGAATTGAGAAAATACTCTGTTATTAAAATAAAACGTTTTTGCTCCATGAAGTAATCCAACAGTGTACCTCGTCATCGTATCTATTTCAAGTCTTCTCTCATTGATCGAGACAGGTGAGTGTCCACCCCAAATTGCCGCATGTCATGATGACAGACACCAGACATTTTATGAGACTCCTGTTTCCACTAATCGAGGACGAAGACAGCATCGGCAAGCTAAGGTTTGTTGAAAATTCTCTGTGCAACACCAAATAGTACCTATCCTGTAACTCCCAGTAATGGATACCAAAAATCATTGGTTAAATCACATGATCTGTTGTAACAATCCGTAGCTACAATTCTCTGCACTTTACTACTACCTGAGACACACTGAACTGTACTACACAGTTTATACTGTATTTTTTTGTATGTTACTTTTACCATACAACATACTTGTTGAATACCCAGTTCCTTTTGAGTTAGCATTAAATATTGTACACTCCCCTGTGTCTTAGATTTGGACAAATAAACATTATTTGGATATACAGTGGGGGAAAAAAGTATTTAGTCAGCCACCAATTGTGCAACTTCTCCCACTTAAAAAGATGAGAGAGGCCTGTAATTTTCATCATAGGTACACGTCAACTATGACAGACAAATTGAGAATTTCTTTTTCAGAAAATCACATTGTAGGATTTTTTATGAATTTATTTGCAAATTATGGTGGAAAATAAGTATTTGGTCACCTACAAACAAGCAAGATTTCTGGCTCTCACAGACCTGTAACTTCTTCTTTAAGAGGCTCCTCTGTCCTCCACTCGTTACCTGTATTAATGGCACCTGTTTGAACTTGTTATCAGTATAAAAGATACCTGTCCACAACCTCAAACAGTCACACTCCAAACTCCACTATGGCCAAGACCAAAGAGCTGTCAAAGGACACCAGAAACAAAATTGTACACGTCAACCATGACAGACAAAATGAGAAAAAAAAATCCAGAAAATCACATTGTAGGATTTTTAATGAATTTATTTGCAAATTATGGTGGAAAATAAGTATTTGGTCAATAACAAAAGTTTCTCAATACTTTGTTATATACCCTTTGTTGGCAATGACACGGGTCAAACGTTTTCTGTAAGTCTTCACAAGGTTTTCACACACTGTTGCTGGTATTTTGGCCCATTCCTCCATGCAGATCTCCTCTAGAGCAGTGATGTTTTGGGGCTGTCGCTGGGCAACACGGACTTTCAACTCCCTCCAAAGATTTTCTATGGGGTTGAGATCTGGAGACTGGCTAGGCCACTCCAGGACCTTGAAATGCTTCTTACGTAGCCACTCCTTCGTTGCCCGGGCGGTGTGTTTGGGATCATTGTCATGCTGAAAGACCCAGCCACGTTTCATCTTCAATGCCCTTGCTGATGGAAGGAGGTTTTCATTCAAAATCTCACGATACATGGCCCCATTCATTCTTTCCTTTACACGGATCAGTCGTCCTGGTCCCTTTGCAGAAAAACAGCCCCAAAGCATGATGTTTCCACCCCCATGCTTCACAGTAGGTATGGTGTTCTTTGGATGCAACTCAGCATTCTTTGTCCTCCAAACACGACAAGTTGAGTTTTTACCAAAAAGTTCTATTTTGGTTTCATCTGACCATATGACATTCTCCCAATCCTCTTCTGGATCATCCAAATGCACTCTAGCAAACTTCAGACGGGCCTGGACATGTACTGGCTTAAGCAGGGGGGACACATCTGGCACTGCAGGATTTGAGTCCCTGGCGGCGTAGTGTGTTACTGATGGTAGGCTTTGTTACTTTGGTCCCAGCTCTCTGCAGGTCATTCACTAGGTCCCCCCGTGTGGTTCTGGGATTTTTGCTCACCGTTCTTGTGATCATTTTGACCCCACGGGGTGAGATCTTGCGTGGAGCCCCAGATCGAGGGAGATTATCAGTGGTCTTGTATGTCTTCCATTTCCTAATAATTGCTCCCACAGTTGATTTCTTCAAAACAAGCTGCTTACCTATTGCAGATTCAGTCTTCCCAGCTTGGTGCAGGTCTACAATTTTGTTTCTGGTGTCCTTTGACAGCTCTTTGGTCTTGGCCATAGTGGAGTTTGGAGTGTGACTGTTTGAGGTTGTGGACAGGTGTATTTTATACTGATAACAAGTTCAAACAGGTGCCATTAATACAGGTAACGAGTGGAGGACAGAAGAGCCTCTTAAAGAAGAACTTACAGGTCTGTGAGAGCCAGAAATCTTGCTTGTTTGTAGGTGACCAAATACTTATTTTCCACCATAATTTGCAAATAAATTCATTAAAAATCCTACAATGTGATTTTCTGGAATTAGTTTTCTCAATTTGTCTGTCATAGTTGACGTGTACCTATGATGAAAATTACAGGCCTCTCTCATCTTTTTAAGTGGGAGAACATGCACAATTGGTGGCTGACTAAATACTTTTTTCCCCCCACTGTATCTGAATGTCTAACATCTGTTTGATGCAACAGAGCCCTGTACTGCTTATATAAATATATTCTGTGAATCCATAAAGGCAGACACATTTTGAGGATTAATAAAAAAAAATTGGGTGCTTTATCCGGCATAGGTACACTGGCAATGGTGGGCTGTGGAAGCAGAGTGCTTGTGGCAAATGGTCTTGTCCCGTCTGCAGTGTACGGCCAGCTGGATAAGACTTGCCGGAAGTGGTGTAGGGTTTGTAGACCTTAACCACCAACTGTTTGGACCTCTACCAGAAGATTTGTTGGTACTGTTCGTCTCCTGGAAATACATGGTCAGCCTACCTACCTGGCTGGCCGGACCTACCTACCTGGCCGGATGGACCAACCTACCTGGCTGGCCGGACCTACCTGGCCGGACATACCTGGATGGCCGGCCGGTCAAATCCAAACTACCTAGCTGGCCGGCCTGACCTACCTACCTGGCCGGCCGGCTGGACCTACCTACCTGGCCGGCTGGACCTTACTACTTGGCAAACTGAGCAATCGGGGGAGAAGGGCCTTGGTCAGGGAGGTGACCAAGAACCCGATGGTCACTCTGACAGAGCTCCAGAGTTCCTCTGTGGAGATGGGAGAACCTTCCAGAAGGACAACCATCTCTGCAGCACTCCACCAATCAGGCCTTTATGGTAGAGTGGCCAGACGGAAGCCACTCCTCAGTAAAAGGCACATGCCAGCCCGCTTGGAGTTTGCCAAAAGGCACCTAAAGAACTCTCGGACCACGAGAAACAAGATTCTCTGGTCTGATGAAACCAAGATTGACCTCTTTGGCCTGAATGCCAAGTGTCACGTCTGGAGGAAACCTTGCACCATCCCTACGTTGAAGCATGGTGGTGGCAGCATCAGGCTGTGGGGCTTTTCAGCAGCAGGGACTGGGAGATTAGTCAGGATTGAGGGAAAGATGAACGGAACAAAGTACAGAGAGATCCTTGATGGAAACCTGCTCCAGAGCGCTCAGGACCTCAGACTGGGGCAAAGGTTCACCTTCCAACAGGACAACGACCCTAAACACACAGCCAAGACAATGAAGGAGTGGCTTCGGGACAAGTCTCTGAATATCCTTGAGTGGCCCAGCCAGAGCCCGGACCTGAACCCGATCTAACATCTCTGGAGAGACCTGAAAATAGCTGTGCAGCGACGCTCCCCATCCAACCTGACAGAGCTTGAGAGGATCTGCAGAGAAGAATGGGAGAAACTCCCCAAATACAGATGTGCCAAGCTTGTAGCGTCATACCCAAAAAGACTCAAGGCTGCCAAAGGTGCTTCAACAAAGTACTGAGTAAAAGGTCCGAATAATTGTGTAAATGTGATATTTACATAATTTTGCTAACATTTCTAAAAACCTGTTTTTGCTTTGTCATTATGGGGTACTGTGTGTAGATTGATGAGGGGAAAAAACAATTTCATCCATTTTAGAATAAGGCTGTAACGTAACAAAATGTGGAAAAAGTGAAGGGGTCTGAATACTTTCCGAATGCAGTCATCAGTCAAAAAGAGGGTGTCTTGTCCTGTTCCTGAAATCTGCTCCTGCATTCATCCCAGTCATCAGCAACAGAGCATTGGGGTAGGTGCATGTCTGACATCAACATGTGCGCAATTACAATGGTAATTTAATATGGTTAATTTAAAAAAAGTATGTTATATAACATAGGCTATGGTGTAATGGTATGTTTTGCCTTTTGTGGTAGGTGTCATAACCAGCCATAAAATAACTACCGTAGTAGGTGTTATGGGTTTTTACACTCTTATGTAGGTGTCATAACCAGCCATAAAATAACGCAATATATGTCACAACAGATCTAAATATATGTGTCATGACAGTGTTATGACCATATTATAACAGGTTATGACAAGTTATGTCAGCTGTTATGACATATTATGACATGGTTATGACCGTGTCATAACGTGTTATGAGCGTGTCATAACGTGTTATGACGCTGTGTGTCAAGTAAAGTGTTACCAAGTTCGGTAATGACTCCTCATGCTGAAGTCAACAACAGATTTCATTCATCTGATGTTGGCTTATCAGTTCAGGCTTAGGTCTGTATCTAATGACGTCTGACAATATTAGTAAATGGCTGATGTTAAAATAGCAGAGATAGCTTCTGAGAGTAGTGTAACCTTTTCAATTTGCTTCAGTTCAATCATTCAATACAACTTTTTGAACAGATGAGAGCACTGGCCAGATCAAAATACAGCCCGAAAGCTACCGCACATAGACGGACACTCAGATATTCCTCCTTCTCCCCGCTCCCTATGCGCCAACAGAATCCTCCCCCGAGAAGGTAGTTGAATGTAACAAATGCCATCTTGTCAGTCAATCAATCAAATTACATTTATATTAGCCAGGTCTTTTTGTAGACATTGCAACAACATTGTAAAAACTTAGTGAAGGCTACTGATGTTGGCCAATAGCAAAACAAAGTTGCATCCTGGCTCCACTCCCTTGCAGGTGACTCCACTGCAGGAACCACAAATAGATTTTTCAAATGAAGGAGTCGACAGGTCTTTGTGTCTGTTGTTTTGCCAAGAAGCGACTAAAATGGAAGCATATTTCTCAAACAGTGGCGTGTGAATGGTTGATGATACGAGGTTTTGACAGAGATCCTTGACGCACGCATTCCTCTCCTCCCTGTTTTTCCCTCCTCTGAGGTTTGCTCTTGATCCCATCTTACAGGGGAAAATTCAGCCGGAGATGGGAGTTTTGACTGTTTTCCATACACTCTCTATTTCTGTCTCGCAGTAGTCCTAAGTGCAGCCTTCACCATATCCTGAACCCTTTTCCTCTTTCCCATTATATGTGAGGTCAGGAAATCATACCAATTGCCGATTGCGGTATGGCTCTCACTGAGACATTTCTCTTTTATGGAGGGTGTTTCCTTGTGTGTGGAGGATTCTGTGTGTGTGTGTGTTTACAATACTGTACAGTCCATGTTGCGTGTGAGCTGGTGGCAGGACAGGTCAACAGAACATGACTCACAAGCCAGCCCGGAGAACCTTGCAACATTGATGTCATAAAACGGCCACATTCACATCTTGAACAACTCCAGCAACGGCCGCCGGGGCAAGCTGGTTTGGCCACCGGTGTGGAGTGTCAATGCGGTGCATAGAGCAGGACCTCAACACTGCACAGACATACCCGAGGCCTTCGGTTCTCCATCCTCATCTGTCTGTTTTGGAGGTAAAAATAAAGCCCTGGGATTTGAAGATGCGGACAGAGTCGTAACGCAGTTCCGATGACAGAGCTATGAATACAGATGGTGTTGCCTCCGCCATCGCTACAGAGAAACATTAGTGTTGATGGCAATGGAAAGGAAATGACCCGGGTCTTTGAGGACAATAGTGAACGCTCTGCTCACTCTGTCCCGCTCAGAGGAAAATAAATGTTCTCATCTTCTCATTTTCACTTGGGAAAGGATTTATGTCTCGGTTCAGACTCCTCCAAGACAGGAGCTTGTGTTTCCACTGTTTCAATCCGGTGTTGAAGTCTTACTGGGGAACGTTGAATAAAAGTATCCAGCAATGAGCTCCCCTCATTTAATCACTTTAGCTGCATGTTATTCCTTCCTGCTGTATGCACCATAAAAAACACATACTGTAGGCTAGTTATAAAGGACCACAGTAATCCTGCAATGACTGTTGCTTACTGGGTACTGTCCTTGTTCCTTTGCTTCAAGTGTATGTGTACTTTCCACTATCCTGATTCATGGCTGTACTGAAGTGCACCAACCTTCAAAAGGAAAGATGGAAAGCGGGAGTGATTTATGAAAAGATGGAAACGACAGAGGACTAAAAGGGGTCGAGGGTGCCCCTTGCCCCCTGTTCTGTTCCATCGTTCCGCCGCTCCCCCTGGTTAGGACCTGGCTGATGGGGTTTCCAGACCTCCCTGTCAGGGGCGACATGTGGGGGAGGGTAAACTGCTCAATCCCAATCCTAGAATCCTGGCACCCCTAACCAGCCCCTAGCTATTGTTCCCTCAAATTCAATACAATACAACTTTATTGTCCCCCAAATATGTTTGGGTTGGCCGTCATTAGTGTAGTTAATACAGAGTAGTTAATAGGACACAGTCTTGGGGTGCTCCGGTATTTATGTATTTAGAGGAAGGCACAGACACAAGAGCCTCTCAAAGAAATACACTGAACAAAGATATAAACGCAATATGTAAAATGTTGGTCCCATGTTTCATGAGCAGAAAAAAAGAAATCCCAGAAATGTTCCACACGCACAAAAAGGTTATTTCTCTCAAATGTCGTGCACAAATTTGTTTACATCCCTGTTATTGAGCATTTTTCCTTTGCCAAGATAATCCATCCATCTGACAGGTATGGCATATCAAGAAGCTGATTAAATTGAGGAGTCTTTTCTGTCCTTTTGTGTGGAAAAACGCATTATGATTTGCTGGGCCCACTAGAGCTAAAGAACACTCAGTAATGTTCACCTCCACATATACTTTGAACTCGCGCAAAGTGGAAGATGCTGTCAAGAAACACTGGCATGTTTTATCATCGGACCCAGCTTTGCCAGCTGAATTTAAGAACCCACCACGTATAGTATATAGGAGAGGTCGCAATTTATGCGACAAGTTGGTCCATGCTAACTGCCAGCCACAAAAGAAGATGAGCCAGGCTCTTTTACGCCCTCTTCGGAATGGTAGCTATAAACGCAGAGGCTGCGCACAGTGCAACAATATGATGAAGTGTGAATATTTCTGCCACCCCACATAAGGAAAACGGTTCCAAAAAAATGACATTATTACGTGCTCCTCCAACCATGTTACCTACATGATTAAATGTCCATGTGGGCTGGGCTATGTAGGTAATACCTCTTGTTCTATTAAAGAGAATTAGTGAACATAAAAATTCAATTAGGAGAAACGACAGGGATTATCCTGTCGCAGTTTTAATGAACGAAAACATTACATTTCTACCTTTAGATTTTGTGGCATAGAGAACGTTACGATATCAGACAGGGATGATTATATAAATAACACTGAGCAAAATATAATGTTTTGGGATTTTCACCCTCCAGACATTATTCCAAAAAGGTTTTAGTGATGAAATGCCCATGCATGTTATGAAAATGTATGCACTCACTAACTGTAAATCGCTCTGGATAAGAGCCTCTGCTAAATGACAAAAATGTAAAAAAATATGTTATGTTGTAAATGTGAACATGAACTGACGTCGTTTATCCTGCACTGTAGGCCTACTCAATGATTTATACAAACGTACTTGATAGGTCGATGTCCTCGTTGTGGTTTTACAGACGTGTTGAATACGTTTTATGTACACATTTTAATAGAATCCTTATGAAATGCACATTGTTATATTTGGTAAGACGTTTCATTTTCCTTGACTTCAACCCCATTCGATGCATTGAACGGATATGGGTGGAGCAATGTCTACATAAGGGTGCAAATTAAAAACACTCACAAAAGCTCTGACGAAGGCCTTGAGGCCGATACGTAAAGCTTAATAAAGAGCAATGATACTAGCAAGAGCAGTGTGCAGGTTTCTCTTTTTTCTCATGTTATTCATTTGTTACCACTCACCTGAAACAAAGAAAGCTCAGATGTGCAAGTGCCTTTTGAATTTTGAATGTTCATTTCTCTACCATAACCTGCCTCCAACTTCGTTTTAGAGAATTTGCCAGTATGCTGCAGACCACGTGTGCAGACCACGTGTAACCAAGCCAGCCCAGGACCTCCACATCCAGCTTCTTCACCTGCGGGATCCTCTGAGGGAGGGTGTGGGAGTGCTGAGGAGCACTTTTGTTAGGAAAAACGCATTCTGATTTCAAATCAAATCAAATCAAATTGTATTTGTCACATACACGTGTTTAGCAGATGTTATTGCGGGTGTAGCGACAGCGCAGTACTATCTAACAACTAATCGAACAATTTCACAACATATACCCAATACACACAAATCTAGTAAGGAATGGAATTTAAGAATATATACATATATGAACAAGCAATGACAGAGCAGCATGGACTAAGATACAGTAGAATATTATAGAATAGAATACAGTATATACATATGAGATGAGTAGTGCCTGATATGTAAACATTATTAAAGTGACTAGTATTCCATTTCTTAAAGTGGCCAGTGATTTCAATAGGCGGCAGCAGCAGCCTCTAATGTGCTCATGATGGCTATTTAACAGTCTGATGGCCTTGAGATAGATGCTGTTTTTCATTCTCTCAGTCCCAGCTTTGATGCACCTGTACTGACCTCGCCTTCTGGATTATAGCAGGGTGAACAGGCAGTGGCTCGGGGTGGTTGATGTCCTTGATTATCTTTTTGGCCTTCCTGTGGCATTGGGTGCTGTAGGTGTCTTGGAGGGTGGGTAGTTTGCCCCCGGTAATGCGTTTGGCAGACCGCACCACCCTCTGGAGAGCCCTGCGGTTGCGGGCGGTGCAGTTGCCGTACCAGGCGGTGATACAGCCCGACAGGATGCTCTCAATTGTGCATCTGTAAAAGTGTGTGAGGGTTTTAGGTGCCAAGCCACATTTCTTCAGCCTCCTGAGGTTGAAGAGGCTCTGTTGCGCCTTCTTCACCACACTGTCTGCGTGGGTGGACCATTTCAGTTTGTCAGTGATGTGTACGCCAAGGAACTTGAAGCTTTCCACCTTCTCCACTGCGGTCCCGTCGATGTGGATAGGGGGGTGCACCCAATGCTGTTTCCTGAAGTCCACGATCATCTCCTTTGTTTTGTTGACGTTGAGTGAGAGGTTATTTTCCTTGCACCACACTCCGAGAGCCCTCAACTCCTCCCTGTAGGCGGTCTCGTCATTGTTTAGCTGGGCCTGGCTCCCTAGTGGGTGGGCCTGGCTGCGAAGTGGGTGGACCTATGCCCTCCAAGGCTTACCCATGGCTGCACCCCTGCCCAGTCATTTGAAATCCATAGATTCGGGCCTAACTTATTTATTTCAATTGTCTAATTTCCTTATATGAACTGTAACTCAGTCAAATCTTTGAAATTGTTGCATTTATATTTTTGTTCAGTATAAATAAAACAGAGGAAAGAGCTGAGAAATGATGGAGGGGGAGAGGGATGGAGGGAGGGATGTTTTTTTCCAGGTGCTTTAGCCATGTGGTTTTAATGTTTGGTCCTCTAAGGCAGGCACTCAGAGAACGACCAGACGTGGTGGGAACAAAGCAGAAACACACTAGGAACTTTATATCTTCTAATAATTATTGATTGATTAATACAGTATGGTATAGTACACCCCAAAGTATAGTATGACTGGCAGAAACCAGAGAAGGCAAAAGTAGAGAAAACACTAAACAATGATCCCATTCCCACATCTGTACGTGACTGAGTAAGGAGTCCATCATTACATTAAAACCTTGCTAAAATCATGCGTCAGCAAAACATTGAATAAACTAACATAGAAATGGCAGGAAATGCAGTTTGTCTCATCTCAAAGAACTCTATGATGCCGTCCCAGGTGCCTTTCCTCCAACAACTCCGTCCCAGGTGCCTTCCCTCCAACAACTCCGTCCCAGGTGCCTTCACTCCGACAGCTTTGTCCCAGGTGCCTTCACTCCGACAACTCCGTAACAGCGCGGCGACAACAGCGGATCAAAGAGCTGCACCAGAGCGGAGAACGCCACGTCTTCCTGTAACAGACATCAATGACAAGAAGAACAAAAACAGTAAGACACGACGTCAAAAACCCCCCAGGAGTTTGGTAGGCCTGCACTGAGAGCTATGCTGTTGTGCAAAGCTAACTCAACAGCCTGCACTGACCACCACATGCACGCACACACGCTCACACACTATATGTAATTTTGAGTGTGGACACTTTAGGTTGAACTTGGATAAAAATCTGCATTCTGATCAATTTCTGATACATATTCCTGTTAGGGAACACTTTTGTACAAGGTATCAAACTTGTAGGACGATAGCGCATTACAATCACTCAAATCACAGATTAGTGTCATTAGATTTGGCCGGGGTACAACGGTGTGAAGTTACATCCCTGGTCTGTAATAAGGGGTACACCACAAACTCTCCACAGCGCCAACTCAACCCTAATGGCGTCCTCTCTGGTTTCTCCCGACTTACGTGATCTGTCGTCGGGGAAATGTAACGAGTCACAAAGCTCCTTTAATGTTTGGGACAAGCAAATCATCAAGACCTATGGATAAACATACAGCAGTTATAGGAGCTGAGTTTAGGGGCCTTCATTTACACCCCGCTATGACTTCAATAGAAACGACTACATATGAAATCTCAAATCTGGAGTTATTTTATATAGCCGTATAATGTTTGTCATAACTTTGAGAACTCCTCACAAATGGCTGCAAGGAACACTTAGCATTAAATTTGAAGACAGTGTCGAAGCAGAGCGTTTTAAAGGGTTTTATGTTCAAAGCATGTTCTCAGAACAGGAAATGGAAAATAGGAATTCTAAACTGCTGAACCTAACAGGAAGGTGGGACTACGTGTCTGGAATATCGGACCTAAGCAGAACCCATCGCACAACAGTCATAATCACTACATTATTATCCTACCCAAGTCATTCAGAAAATAGCTAAATCATTCTCAGGGCCACACCACTGTATCACTTTAAAGAGATGGACCGAAGACAACTAATAGTATACATAACCACGTCATCCAAAATCCCTTCTGAGAAAACATTAATGGAACAGCTAAACAGGTACAGTATTCGTCTGGTCTCAAATCTGTTTGCGCTGTATTGCTATGGTCATTGTTGCATATACAGCACAACCAGATCTGGGACCAGGCTTGAACAGTATAGCCATTGTCTCTGTAGCAGCGAAAGCCACTAAAACTGCACTCCATCTTCTCTTTATCCTATTACATTGTGAATCAATGAACACACCCTATAGCAATTAGCCAAACAATGTGCGTTCCAGGACCAGTCATTCTCTGTTTGTAGCTGGGAGGGAGAAACAATAGTTCCCTCCGTTGGCCTGGCAGCTGAGGTCATGTTTTCACCCACTACTTAGCTCTGGAGAACCAGACACGGGTAATTATGGGACAATGAGGAAAATAGATGTTTGGTGTTACGCCGTGGCCGTTTGAAGTCATAGGGACCGGACCACTACATCTGGCCTGCGTGTGTGTGTCTGTGTGTGACCACAGGATGGAGGGAATGAGAGTGAATGAATAAGGACAAAGTGATGCCTCTCCTTTTTGAGTAACAATGACTGATGTGCTGTAGTTGGGGTGCATCTGAATAATCTAAAGTAGTTGGGGTGCATCTCAATAGTCTAAAGTGGACCCCATCCCTTGTCTCCTCTCCTTTATCCTCATGGACCTGTAGGAACTGGACAGGTGAAAGCAAATCCCCAGTAGACATCCACCATTTTACTCTCACCTATCCCAGTGCATGTGAAAGAAAAGGAGACAAGGAGAGGCAGCCACATTAGACTATTGAGATGCATCCCACGTCTTTGGTGTGCCATTGTGGTTGAGGCCTGCTGTTCCTTTACCTGTTCTTTCAGGTAGCAGAGGCGGTCCAGGAGAATCAGGCCCTCGATGCAGGGAGCCAAAGTCACCTTCAGCTGTGTAAACACAGGTAGCAGGTCAGTAAACACTAGTTTTAAGTGTACTTCAGCCCTATGGGATCCAATGGAATACAACTAGGTACCTTATCAAAGTAGAGCAAGGTCATGGCTGTTGTAACATCATTGAAATAGAAACTAGGTTTCGTTAGCAGCCTGATGACAGTAAAAATATAACTTAATTGCCAGATTATTTACACAGAGTAGAGCTTACACAAGTCATTGAGGGAGTTGTGTAAACGTTAACCAAGTTTAATAAGGCTTAATAACTGCTCCAAAATAGAAAGTGCAGGACAAAGAGAATCAATGCTCCTACAACCATAGAAGTCCTGTGTGACCCATTCAATCAGAGTGATGATACTTCCTCTAGGTAGTAGTGTTATAGTATCAGTTGGGACCTACCATGTTAAAGGCCTCCATCTCAACCATCCTGGGTCGGTATGTGTCGTGGTAACTCTGTATGACACCGTCAGAGAGCTGGTAGAGAGGGAAGGAGGGAGGGAGAGGAGAGGTGGTGAGAGAGAGATGTAGAAGGGAGAGATGAGGAGAGAGAAGAGGTGGTGAAAGAGAGATGGATGGTAAGAGAGAGATGGAGGAGAGAGAGAGGCAAGGGAGAGATGGAGGAGAGAGAGAGAGGCAAGGGAGAGATGGAGGAGAGAGAGAGAGGCAAGGGAGAGATGGAGGAGAGAGAGAGAGGCAAGGGAGAGATGGAGGAGAGAGAGAGAGAGGCAAGGGAGAGATGGAGGAGAGAGAGAGAGAGGCAAGGGAGAGATGGAGGAGAGAGAGGGAGGCAAGGGAGAGATGGAGGAGAGAGAGAGAGAGGCAAGGGAGAGATGGAGGAGAGAGAGGGAGGGATAAAGAGAAGAATGAGGGAAGACAGAGCAGGGTCATGTCTGGAGGTGATAGGTGAGTAACATGAGAGTGATAACACACAAACCCACTGAACAGTTTTAATCCCAGGCTTTACGAGCAACAAGGGGGGAAAAACAAATCTCTCATTCATAGATCGTCTCGAGGGAGCCAGTTGAGACATAGTCCCTAATCCCTGCACTCACTGTTCGTTTAACAATGCCTTACCCATGATCCCACAGTATTCCAGGTGCATATTTACACAACTTGTCCATTTCTAAAGAGCCCTTAAGATTCCATGTGTCAGTTTCAAAGCGGATTTAGAGCAACCAAAGACGTTCAACTCTGTACAGGGATTTCAGGTACCATTACAGATAATTGTTACTGTCAGTTCAATTGTACAGATCTATGCTAAAAGCCTGTCCTCTCGACGGGATTTTACATCTCACGGCAAGAATACGTTTTTTGACCCCAAATCCATTATGGGATGCTTTCCTGATGCCCAACACAGCAGTGTGGGATTCCCCCTGAGGATGTGTTGCTCTGAAGAACATTCCCAAGTCTGTTCCCAAAACTCCCTAATATTCCGATATCCCCCATCACTGACCTTTGACTCATCCAGCTCCAGCCTCCGGAGTGCTTTCCAGACGTAGTCCACGAACGAGGTGGCCTTGGAGTAGACGTTCCCCACACGCTTCTCGCTGCCAATGACACACACAGTGAGAAGTGTGAGGTTGTCATCGTGTGTGTGTATGTGTGTGTGTGTGTGTGTGTGTGTGAGGTTGTCTTCGTGTGTGTGTAATACAGAGGGTACCTCCCCTATCTCTATGGGGCTGAGAAGACTAACTGTAGGCTTCTCCGTTCTGTTTTCACCAGGATCAATCTAACTGTAGGCTTCTCCGTCCTGTTTTCACCAGGATCAATCTAACTGTAGGCTTCTCCGTCCTGTTTTCACCAGGATCAATCTAACTGTAGGCTTCTCCGTCCTGTTTTCACCAGGATCAATCTAACTGTAAGCTTCTCCGTCCTGTTTTCACCAGGATCAATCTAACTGTAGGCTTCTCCGTCCTGTTTTCACCAGGATCAATCTAACTGTAGGCTTCTCCGTCCTGTTTTCACCAGGATCAATCTAACTGTAGGCTTCTCCGTCCTGTTTTCACCAGGATCAATCTAACTGTAGGCTTCTCCGTCCTGTTTTCACCAGGATCAATCTAACTGTAGGCTTCTCCGTCCTGTTTTCACCAGGATCAATCTAACTGTAGGCTTCTCCGTCCTGTTTTCACCAGGACCAATCTAACTGTAGGCTTCTCCGTCCTGTTTTCACCAGGATCAATCTAACTGTAGACTTCTCTGTTCTGTTTTCACCAGGATCAATCTAACTGTAGGCTTCTCCGTCCTGTTTTCACCAGGACCAATCTAACTGTAGGCTTCTCCGTCCTGTTTTCACCAGGATCAATCTAACTGTAGGCTTCTCCGTCCTGTTTTCACCAGGATCAATCTAACTGTAGACTTCTCCGTTCTGTTTTCACCAGGATCAATCTAACTGTAGACTTCTCAGTCCTGTTTTCACCAGGATCAATCTAACTGTAGACTTCTCCGTCCTGTTTTCACCAGGATCAATCTAAATGTAGACTTCTCCGTTCTGTTTTCACCAGGATCAATCATTCCTCTTCCCTTGTTCTACTTTACCCAGCAGTCAACAACCCATTCAGGAAGTCTGACGGTCTCACATTGTGGGCTGCTCCCTACAAATGTTCAAAATTATTGTTCATCAAAACTTCAGCTAGAGGGGTAGAGAATACCCTCATTGTATCTTCGCATCAGAAGTCTGTGTTTTTTGTTTCCTAGCTTAATTAATTTGAGTAAGTGGAGATTCTTACATGGCCACAAATCTTTAAATGAGGTACAAACCCACAAGGTCAAAAGCTAACAGGTTTTGTCAACTGTACTGCAGCCCGCCCAAGACAGGGGGCACCTGGACTCTCTCAGTAGTCTGGTATAGCCTACTAAGCTTACTGCTTTGGATGTCCCCTAACCAGGGAGGCCAAACCTACCTTTTAAAGGAGCTGTAGTGGTCCCTTAGAATCACATGGAGCACGGCCCTATAGAAAAGTGACTCCATCTGAATCTGTGGGAGACAGAAAATAAACAAAGATCCATTGTTGTGTTTGCTTACAAAAAATACTATTTCCTTAAGATATTAAGTTATTTTCTCTGCCAGTGATTAGGGTGTGTATTAAAACACATTGGAGGATTTTTTTTCATGACAATCCTCAATGCTTATACCAACCTGATCTGAGTGCAATCAGACTGGTTTTTGGACGCGAGCTGCCATTTAAACACACAATCCCATCCCTTAGTGATTACATTAATATTCATAAACATTCTTTATTAATGGTCCGGGCGGTATCGTGTAACAGGTTTGACCCCTCACACTAGGGTCCCAAATGGCACCCTATTCCCTATATAGTGCACTACTTTTGACAAGAGCCCTATGGGATGCCCTATGGACCCTGATCAAAATTATTGCACTATATAGGGAATATGGTGCCAATTGGGACGCAAGACTGTCGGCGGCTCAAATATCTACAGTAATGTAACTCTCAATCAGGCCTTATTGTATGTGAAAGACCCTGGAGAAATATGGGCATTACAGTGTGCTTTAAGGCATCCGCATCCACTTGATATGGAATACGTCAAATGAAAACAGGATCTGTCGAGTTTGGGAAATGCACGTGGCCAGTTGCTGGATGCAATCATTCAATTGATCAGCTTTGATTATCTTTGATGAGCACAAATTTGTAGCAACCAGAAACTAATTGAACTGTGATTGCATGATGTCATTCTCACACAGACAACTCATAGAACTGTAGTTTGGCCAAATGTGTCCAACGGATTGATATACATGTACATAGCACTTACCCCTTGGCCCTTGGCAACTCTCTCCAAAGCCTTAACAAGAGAAAATAAACAAGAGAAAATAAAGTGAAATGTTATTAAGTATTCAATATTTATTAGGATCCCCATGAATGGACTCTCCCTGGGGTCCAAACATAGTTAAAACAATTACATTGCTCTTACAACATGTGGTACTCAAAGGTAGAAGATATCCATTAGTTAGTCTCACTACAATAACAGACTGAGGACCAACTGTACAGCATTGAACAGTTGTGGGTACTAAAAAAGTTTATTGTGACAAAGAGTTGTTCTGCCAATAATGTGGCACAACCTAACCTTTTAGTGCCCGCAACTATACCGTTGAACGCATTGCTGATGGAAATATTATACTGAACAAAAATATAAACGCAACATGCAACAATTTCAAAGATTTTACTGAGTTACAGTTCATATAAGGAAATCAGTCAATTTAAATACATTCATTAGGCCCTAATCTATGGATTTCACATGACTACGAATACAGATACCTTCAAAACAAAGTAGGGGCGTGGATCAGAAAACCAGTCAGTATCTGGTGTGACCACCATTTGCCTCATACAGCGCGACACATCTCCTTTGCATAGAGTTGATCAGGCTGTTGATTGTGGCCTGTGGAATGTTGTCCCACTCCTCTTCAATGGCTGTGCGAAGTTGCTGGATATTGGCGGGAACTGGAACACGCTGTAGTACACATCAATCCAGAGCATTCCAAACATGCTCAATGGGTGACATGTCTGGTGAGTATGCAGGCCATGGAAGAACTGGGACATTTTCAGCTTCCATGAATTGTGTACAGAGCCTTGTGACATGGGGCCGTGCATTATCATGTTGAAACATGAGGTGGTGGCGGATGATGAATGGCACGACAATGGGCTTCTCGTCACGATATCTCTGTGTATTCAAATTGCCATCAATGAAATGCAATTGTGTTCATTGCCCGTAGCTTATGCCTGCCCATACCATAACCACACCGCCACCATGGGGCACTCTGTTAACAACATTGCCATCAGCAAACCACTCGCCCACACAACGCCATACACGTGGGTGGTTGTGATGCCGGTTGGACGTACTTCTCTAAATTATGGTAGAGAAATTAACATTCAATTCTCTGGCAACAGCTCTGGTGGACATTCCTGCAGTCAGCATGCCAATTGCACGCTCCCTCAAAACTTGTGGCATTGTGTTGTGTGACAAAACTGCACAATTTAGTGTGGCCCTTTATTGTCCCTAGCACAAGGTGCACCTGTGTAATGATCATGCTGTTTAATCAGCTTGTTGATATGCCACACCTGTCAGGTGGATGGATTACCTTGGCAAAGGAGAAATGCTCACTAACAGGGATGCAAACAAATTTGTGTTCAAAATTAGAGAGAAATACGTTTTTGTGCGTATGAAACATTTCTGGGATCTTTTATTTCAGCTCATGAAACATGGGACCAACACTTTACATGTTGCGTTTATATTTTTGTTCAGTGGTATATTTACAGCAAATGACAGTTGGCTCAATATCTGTCACCTCAGGTGAGTCAGGCTCACCAGACAGGCCGACATCCTGGCATTTCTGCCACAGAACCAGGACTGCTCCCTCAGGTAGCCACTCAGGGGGAAACCACACACGCTGCTGCTTGGACACTCTGAAAAAAACAAACAAACAAACAAACACACTTTAACTCTAGCTGTATCAGAACTACACCTTGTATTTAACACCATAGGATAGTGTGACTATGGTAGTTGACAGGCTGCCAAGGGTCACAAAAGTCCAAAGGGAGAGAAAGAGAGAGAGAGAATGAAGTGAAACATTAATGCTATTCAGAGCCTTCCCAAACTAGCTTTGAAGTCTCACACTCGAAAAACCCAAGCACACGAGAGTGCGGGCGATCTCTAACCCCTTAGCCACATTGCTCTTTGACTCCACTCCTGTTGAACACATGGTAGGGGTATTAGCAGAGGCAGCCCTGGTCAGAGTCAATTGGAGAGGACAGGCTTTGCTAGAGTTTGAAGGCTAGCTTACAGTATATGTGGTGGAGTGTTTACATTTCGCTAGCACGCTAGCCTAATCTCAGCCACGTTGAACTGACCACGTCTCGAGGGCCAAGCACTGATCGCCCCCTTCCCTGGCACGCACACACACACACACACACACACACACACACACACACACACACACACACACACACACCCAAGTGTTTCTAATATTGTAATATCGGTTTGTTCCCAACAGTCAGGAAGAAGGAGAGAGTGACTCTAGGGCTCTGTGGCACGGTTACTTCACACCCTTAAAGACTGGTCCCAGACAAGTTTATGTTGTTAAGGATATAATGATCAAGGCTGAGGCTAAAGTAGAGAAGCTTACCTCACATCAGTTGATGGGTCTCACACTAGGCTAAATCCACCAGACTGAATAACTATGACAAATGGTGCAGTCCAGTGGGTCTCGTTCCATAAGACACAATTGAATGGATGTTTCCTATACGACTTAGCTAAGGATCTCCACACTCTTAAAATGTTGGGCTCTTTTAGCGGTTTGGGTTCCCATCTTTTAGGGTGAGGTAGTACACCGCAGGGTTTGGCCCGCATCCCAGAATGCTTTGCAAGGCCGAGACAGCGAGAGAGAGAGAGAGAGGAAGAAGGAGTGAGAAGCATGCAAGGACGTCTGGCGCAACTCAAGTGTTTTCAATCAAAACGCTGTGATGTCATTATTGGCGGACCCAACAGAGTGGCGAGTCACAGGTCAGGGGTCGCAGTGTTAACAGAGACAGAGTGATAGGAAGCAGCTCTCCACGCCAAGGTGCAGAATCACTGTTAAAAGCACGCAGGGGTTGTCATCACACACTGAGAGAGGACTCCAGGTTTCATACCTCATAAAAGGAGGGACAGGGGAGCAGTGAAGTAGCAAAAATACCCAGGAGTTGCAGCTAACATCCTGGCCCATCACATCTGTCTGAAGCTACGGTTCAAGAAGAACAGCATGATCTTGAGTCTTCTAGGTTAAATAAATAGAGGAATGTAGAAGAGAGAATATCCCACTGTTGATGTCAGGGAAACAAATGCATTGTACATTTGATGAGGGGGGAAAAAAGCAAGGGGAACAGGATATAGACAGTACTATGGACTATTTTCTGTTGGCCTTTCAGCTGCAGGTCCATGTATCAGACAAGTCTCCTTGCCTTTGTGTTTTCTATACTATATGGCCCTTTGGGTCTTTATATTCTGTGTAGCGTAGATCTTTTTTATTGTATTGTACATTTGGAACGATGACTTAATGGAGTTATTTTCGGCATTGATTAAGTGTGAGTGGAATACAAATACTACAGCGCTCTCGTATGAAGTCAGAATACATGCTGGATAAATCATATCCAATTCAACACCTGAACATTAGAGGGTCAAACATATCACATTTGCAATCCGCTAAACTGTTATCCTGAGACGATAAATCCATTCAATGATTCTAACAGTCTCTTCTTAGCTAACCAAATCTACAGAGTGCAAGTTGGCTGTGTACCCTACTGTATATCTATACACCCCTCCACTCATCAACCCACATCAGTGTTTATGCTACTTCATATTTGGCTGGTGAGAGAATTCTGCTTCACTTGGCTTGGTGAGAGTGACAAAGTAGACACCACAGGGTGACATAATTATGATTAGCATAAAAACAATGGGGGGAGGTCTGTGGACAGGTTACAGGTCTCCGAGAGAGAGAGAGAGAGAGAGAGAGAGAAATACAGAGAGAGAGAGAGAGAGAAATACAGAGAGAGAGAGAGAGAGAGAGAGAGAGAGAGAGAGAGAGAGAAGTTGCTGTCTGTAGTTCTAAGTAAGAGTTTGGCTCTGGTTGAGATTTCCACAATGGAAACCATATGTTCTCTAGGGGTGGAGGAGGGTGGGTCTGTGTGCTGGTGACTGTGTCTCCCTGCCTGCGTACTGTATGCATGTATGTATACACTGCATACTGTGTGTAGCTAATGTATGAATGCAATGGGAGCCTTTCCCTTGGGGAATACACAAAAGCCTCTCTGTACACTAGGTTGTTAATTACATGGTATGTCCTCTTTCCCTGTCTCCTGTCCCTGTCCCTCTGACTGATCTGAATGGTGAGAGACACTATCGGTGAGAGACACTATCAATCTAACCTACAGTATCTAGTGCATTCCCACTAGAGGAACTTAGTGAATGACCTATGCTCCCCAAACAGCAAAAGTCATGAAGTCCAGGGGTTCCCAAACTCTTTTGCTTCGTGACCCACCAATTGAGGTGTCTTTTGAGTTGCGACCCACGATAAGGGTTGAGAGGTGAAAAAACATACACAGACCAAAGAAGTACAAAAACGATGAATAACCTCTTCTTCAAAACATCTAACTGATTGTAAATTTGACAATGGGCTTGTGACCATTTTTCTTGTGACTATATAATTATGGTAACACTTTATTTGGATAGTCCATCTGTAGATGCTCTACAGACTATCTACTAACCCCAGCCCTAAACTTAACCCTTATTCTAAACCTAACCCTAACCGTAACCTTAGCAAGCAGTTGCTTATCAACAGATAGTTTGTTGATAGTATGACCATCTGTAGAGCATCTACAGATGGACTATCCGGACTATCCAAATAAAGTGGGACAGAAATTATTTGTAACAACGCAGGGTTTTTTCAGGATCAAAAAAGGCTTAGGAGGTGGGCGTGGCAGGGGGCGTGGCAATGGGCCAAATTCTGTCCAGGCCCTGGGCAAGAAAATTTGAGGCCCTCATCTTGGCAGCGGAGAGAACATTTAGCAGTTTTTAAACTAATTTCCTGCAATTCTATGCATTATGACATGGCCAATGATATGTTCTTATGCTCAAACATTATAACAAAATCAATGGGGGCCTGATAGTCTTATTTTGGTGATTGTAAATTCTGAAAGATTATAGGCTAATAATACCACTGATATAGTCCATTCAGTGATCAGTGGTCATGAAGAGAAGGTGGAAGATAAAGGAAGTTAATTCAGAGTGTTGGGACAAAGCCAGTGAATGTGGCCTATAGCGGTATGAAGCTATTTCAGAGTGTTGGGACAAAGCCAGTGAATGTGGGCTATAGCGGTATGAAGCTATTTCAGAGTGTTGGGACAAAGCCAGTGAATGTGGGCTATTGTGGTACTGGCTCTCCTGTGTGGGCCATTGGCTGAGTACTGTACGGTTCACTCACTCACTCACTCACTCACACTCACGGTGTGCCAGCCTTTACTTTCCCCCCTGGCCGTGTAATTACCTTGCCTGGTGGGATCAAACTCCTCAGAGAGAAGGTGGTAGCAACAGCCCACACTGCAGACGGAGAGGAGCTCCCGTTTGGCCACAAACATGCGCAGGGTGCTGGGCGCCAGGTCTCCACACGTGTGCAGACCAACCATGACCGCATCCTGGGTTTGGAAAACAGGGAGAGAGAGGTCTCAGCACTGAAACAGGCCTACATTAGCCATGTGATGGAGAGCTGGCATCAGAGATCATACAATTATATAGGCACATACATATAGACACAAGCACACAAAAACATACTTGAAAGAAAATGTCTTCTTGAATGTGTTTGTACTATGGTATGACCACCATTCTAAAGCTAAATATGAATCTTAGGGATTTTAGCTTTCAAAATTATTTAAAATTGCCACACAACCGCAGTTGGTGATATTTGCTTTCAAAAGAGCATGGTTTCGCCGTTGTCGTTACCCTATTGGTTGACAGTGAGTGTCACCTACCTCTAACTCCCCAATAATCTCTTTGAGCTCCGTCTCCGCGGTAACGTAGGAGGTCAGAGGTGAGTACAGGATGCCGCCGCCCATGCCACCACTGTTAACCCAGCTCCTGGCCTTCCTCTCCAGGTTCTCCCTCTTCCTCCTCTCCCTCTCCTCTAGGCTCAGCTCACTGGGGGGAACCCGGTGGGAGGTGGGCTCCACCATGTCCACACACAGGGCACTGAGGAAGGGATCCTCTGGAGCTGAGGCTGGATCACTTTGGTCCAACTCTGGAAGGGAATTGTCCTCTAACAAAATGGCGGAGGTAAGTGATGTCATTTCATCTGTTAACCCTGTTGTGTTGGTCTGCGGCCCCCTGTCTCTCCTCCCCTTCCCCACCTCCTTCTCTGCATCCCCACTCATCTTAACCATATCCTCCAACTCCTGGCCTGAAGGGGGCACCACTGTCTGAGTCCTATTGGCTTTGCTGTGCCTCTGGTAGGCCCGGGAGTACTTCTTGAGCTTCCTGTTCCTCTCCTGGGCGCCGTGCGTGTTAACGCTGGACGAGTCGATGCCGTACACCTGGAGGCCGTACCGCAGCGACAGGAAGGAGCACAGGTAACCTTTCCCCGAGCCCACGTCAATCACCTGGGAGACAAAGATTTATTGTGATGTGTCAGAAAATTATGTAGTCCATCGATGTTATTCAAGCTTGGTCTTGGGTGCACTACTCATAGGGAGTGGAGGCTTTTGTTCTAGCCCAGCACTGTTTAATGAATCAACAAATCATCAAGCCCTTGATAAGTTGAGTCGGGTGTGTAAGGCTGGAACAAAAGCCTGCATACACCTTGTAGGTACCCAGGAGCAGGATTGAAGAACACTGCTGTGGTCAGGGCCAGGGCACACGGTAGAAAAACATCAACGTTTTAAACAGAAAACTGAGTTTCTTATCCGACAAGATCAGATAGTACCTCAATCTGTTTCAGAGCGTTTTCTTCTGTTAAGTGCCTACTGAACGAGACCCGGTTGTGTCTTTCACCTGTTTGACTCGGCAGCGCTGGGCTAGGCTGGCCACCACCTCTGACATGGCCTGCACCTCGTGGGACTTCTTGGAGTTCATAAACTCATCAGTCTCCACCACAGCAGCTGGAACTGTCAACGGACACACATGTGCAATGTCAGTGAATCGTTGCACGGATGACAAAACTGTACACTATCTGTGCATTGCTATTGAGAGACCTGTGACCAAGGAATGTTACATTCCTTGCCTGTGACCAAAGCTAGTGTCAGTGACCATAGAACTAGAATGACTAGAAATTGATAGTAATTCTATTTCTATATCAGTGACACTAATGACAGTGTGTTACAATGACAGAACCAAGGCCTTGGACTAAAACAAACAGTTCCCCTTTAGCTATTCTTAGGGATAGGTTAGGATAGTGTCCATTCTTTTGTACCTTCCTCCAGGGGTTGGGCGTTGTCAGTGTGTCTGAGGGATTGCAGTAGCTCTGTGTGGCCCACACAGACCCCAAGGCCAGGCAGGGAGTGGGCATGGGCAGCCTCCAAGAGCTCAGCCACATCCACCAGGCGCTTACTATCATCACAGAAACCGAAGGTGATCTTCTTCGCTTTTTCTTAGAGTAAAAAAAAGAAACATAACAGTTGTCCTTTCTTTATTTTATTTAACATTGATAAATATTAGAACCGTGTAATAACAATTACATATTAAACATTTCATATTTGTCAATGAACCATTGACAAAATAATACTTACTGTACCATTGTCATGATTTAAGTAACGTTCTGACGCCCTCTTGTGGTCGCCATTCAAAGTGATCTCTGTCAAGACCTCCACGGGTGTCACAGCCATGAACTGGTCCCATACATCGCAAGTGTAGAAATCCACAGTGTGGGCATTGGCAATGCTCAGCGAAACAGAGAAGAAGAGTTTAACATCATCTATTTTTTTCTGAATCGCTTCCAGAGAATTCATGGAAGATGCCATTTAATAAAAACTCTAACCTAGACGTGTGTACAGCAGGTCCTGGAATGACTCCCCTCTTTTTAGCATAATCAGGCATAACCAGTTGCAACTGAACGACGATGCTTTTCTTAGCACGCATATGTTAGCCATGTTGGGTGTACCGAAATACATTGAGTCCTATGGACGTTATCCTTACTTTTGCACCAACACAAATGACGTCCCTCGTGGTCGATTGCTCATGGATTGATTTGTCATGTTTTTCTGAGATCACCACATACGTCATAACAATGCGACGAAAAGCACATGCGAAGTAAACACATGAAACGTAGCGATATTTTGCTAAAATTGAGTGAAATGGCACCACCAGAACAGCAGAAAATGAACACCAAAGGCAAATTTGACGGAAAAGGTGCCAATAGAAACCAACACTACAATCGACCAGGGGGTGTCCACAACAAGAATAAGAAGAAATGGGTCTCTGAGCACAAAGTATTCGACGGCAGTATTGGAGAAGGTAGCAAAGCTTGCTTGCCATGGCTAGCTAGCCATAGTCTTGAGTACCAGTCTCTTTAGCTAGCTAACGTGCCACTCCTTGTCATTGGAATGTAATAGCTAGCTGAACAGAGACGGCAACCAGGCTAAGCTAGCCTATCTAGCTATCTAACATGTGTTTAAACTGGCAATTAATGTATAGTGTATATATTGAAATCATTCAATATGTTAGAGTGCCAGGGGAACTAGACCTTCCAACTGTAGAGGTGGGGAATCTATAAAGGCCCTGATGCAATGCAAGCAGTACCCCCCAATTGATCAATTAGCTAATAAACATTATGTAACTAACTTAGCGACATAGGTAGTTAAATGTTTATGTGTAAGTTAACAAACAGTATTTTTCCAGATATACATTAAT
This sequence comes from Coregonus clupeaformis, assembly GCF_020615455.1. NCBI lineage: Eukaryota > Metazoa > Chordata > Actinopteri > Salmoniformes > Salmonidae > Coregonus > Coregonus clupeaformis. Next base: position 2,927,213 of record NC_059193.1, read on the forward strand.
GCATGAGTCATAAACATCTCTCCTCAGGTCAGGGCTTTGCCTTCAAAAGGAAGGAGAAAGTGAAACATGAATACAACAAACTGCTACGGAAGGAGAGGAGGAAGAACACAGAGTTCAAAACCCAATATACGGAACAGTACCCCGAACATCTGAGGCATCTCTACGAGGCAGAGGCAGAGAAACTGAGGAATGAGGTTAAGACTAACAGAATCAACAGAACCAAAGCTAGGATAGCTGGTGGTGGTGGTCCGATAGAGGAGGAAGCAGCTCCCATGGCAGTGAATGAAGCCCCCACGGACCTAGCTACATCCACAGACCCTGCGGCTGATGCTGGCATCTCCTCTGACCAGACTGCCTCTGCCTCACAGCCCCCTCCAGCATTAGCGGCCTCAAAGAATGACAGGTATAAAGCTAACCTGGTTCAGAGTAAAGCAGTTTGTGCAAAAAATTCAAATGCATTATCCATTTGCAGTGTACTGTGTAAAATATAATTTCTGTCAATGAAGTGTGGCAATGCTTTGCGCGAAATGTCATTGCAGTCAAGGCCAACCACTTGAAGCATTTACAATGCATGATGCAACATGTTAATGTGTTTTTCCCCCCAGTCTACCCATGAGTAACCGGAGTAAAAAGAAAATGGTGAGGAAGACTTCCTATCAGAAGACTAAAGAGGAGTTTGAAAGTGTCAAAGAAAAGCAGAAGAATAAGAAAGAGGTAAAGTGTTTCACGTTTCTCAATTAAAGTCCTCCGAAAAGTACTATTGTAGGTCAAAAGCATTGGACTGTGCTCAACGAGTGGTATTTTTTCCTCATATAGGAGTTTTTGAAGAACAAGGAGCAGAAAGAAGAAGCTATCAAGAAGTACAAACAGAAGAAAATGGAGACATTTCAGATGCTGAGCAAAAGGACAAAGAAGGGGCAGCCCAACCTGAACCTACAGATGGAATACCTGCTCCAGAAGATTCAAGGGACCGGGCCGGGAAAATGACCAGGAAGAATGGACTTCGAAGGCATCAAATAGCAAATAAACAGTGGAACTCTTACATTGATGATTTTATATAATAGAAGAGTCTTGTTTTTCTTTTTCACAGTGACATTCAATGCACATTTGATGATGTGAATAGCCACTGTGAATAGATTGTATCATAATAGATTTTCAGACTTTTTAGCAGTTTCTTTACATTTTGATCCACAAGGTGGCATTTGAGAGATGAGCTGTTCTTGTAAAATATTTAAATATTCCTTTCAAATAGCAACCATTTGTATTAAATGTTAATAAAATGCTGTAAGCAAAGTCTGGTTTATTGTTCTATTTATGAATGCACCAAGAACCAAAGCTAGTGTTGATCCAAGTAGACTTTACAGTATTCGAAGTGACAAATATAGTGTTTTATTTGTAGAGGGGCCAAAATAGAGACCATGACCTGGACACTCACATAAAATGACATACAGTGGGGGAAAAAAATATTTAGTCAGCCACCAATTGTGCAAATTCTCCCACTTAAAAAGATGAGAGAGGCCTGTAATTTTCATCATAGGTACACGTCAACTATGACAGACAAAATTAGAAAAAAAATCCAGAAAATCACATTGTAGGATTTTTTAATGAATTTATTTGCAAATTATGGTGGAAAATAAGTATTTGGTCACCTACAAACAAGCAAGATTTCTGGCTCTCACAGACCTGTAACTCCTTCTTTAAGAGGCTCCTCTGTCCTCCACTCGTTACCTGTATTAATGGCACCTGTTTGAACTTGTTATCAGTATAAAAGACACCTGTCCACAACCTCAAACAGTCACACTCCAAACTCCACTATGGCCAAGACCAAAGAGCTGTCAAAGGACACCAGAAACAAAATTGTAGACCTGCACCAGGCTGGGAAGACTGAATCTGCAATAGGTAAGCAGCTTGGTTTGAAGAAATCAACTGTGGGAGCAATTATTAGGAAATGGAAGACATACAAGACCACTGATAATCTCCCTCGATCTGGGGCTCCACACAAGATCTCACCCCGTGGGGTCAAAATGATCACAAGAACAGTGATCAAAAATCCCAGAACCACACGGGGGGACCTAGTGAATGACCTGCAGAGAGCTGGGACCGAAGTAACAAAGCCTACCATCAGTAACACACTACGCCGCAAGTGACTCAAATCCTGCAGTGCCAGACGTGTTCCTCTGCTTAAGCCAGTACATGTCCAGGCCCGTCTGAAGTTTGCTAGAGTGCATTTGGATGATCCAGAAGAGGATTGGGAGAATGTCATATGGTCAGATGAAACCAAAATATAACTTTTTGGTAAAAACTCAACTCGTCGTGTTTGGAGGACAAAGACTGCTGAGTTGCATCCAAAGAACACCATACCTAATGTGAAGCATGGGGGTGGAAACATCATGCTTTGGGGCTGTTCTTCTGCAAAGGGACCAGGACGACTGATCCGTGTAAAGGAAAGAATGAATGGGGCCATGTATCGTGAGATTTTGAGTGAAAACCTCCTTCCATCAGCAAGGGCATTGAAGATGAAACGTGGCTGGGTCTTTCAGCATGACAATGATCCCAAACACACCGCCCGAGCACGAAGGAGTGGCTTCATAAAAGCATTTCAAGGTCCTGGAGTAGCCTAGCCAGTCTCCAGATCTCAACCCCATAGAAAATCTTTGGAGGGAGTTGAAAGTCCGTGTTGCCCAGCGACAGCCCCAAAACATCACTGCTCTAGAGGAGATCTGCATGGAGGAATGGGCCAAATACCAGCAACAGTGTGTGAAAACCTTGTGAAGACTTACAGAAAACGTTTGACCTGTGTCATTGCCAACAAAGGGTATATAACAAAGTATTGAGAAACTTTTGTTATTGACCAAATACTTATTTTCCACCATAATTTGCAAATAAATTCATTAAAAATCCTACAATGTGACTTTCTGGATTTTTTTTCAAATTTTGTCTGTCATAGTTGACGTGTACCTATGATGAAAATTACAGGCCTCTCTCATCTTTTTAAGTGGGAGAACTTGCACAATTGGTGGCTGACTAAATACTTTTCTTCCCCACTGTATCTCTTTGTAAGGACCCGTGTACTTCCTTGCCCGGGCATTGTCATAGTTACAGATTATGTGCAGTGCGCATGTCTTTTGAAGTCCATGCTGCCCTTCACTATGTCGCTGTCATTCCAATAATACTAATTAGCTGTTGCATGTTGATATTTAATGGGCGCTCCGTCTACCCTACCTAGTGATTATTAGTGAAAACTCGATCCCTAAACCCCCTCGGGCGACTGCCCCATGACATCACATGGTATGCGAATTACTTTTCAAACGGTCGTCTGAGGCAAGAACTTACTAAATAGGAAGTGCGATCAACGCTCTCCATTTTGGTCCATGTTGTAAATTTCAGGGCTAATATCTTTATCTTTTGGAGTTAAAAAGGTAAGTTATAAGTGTTTTTCTTTTGCTTATACGATAATAAATTTAATTGCTTATTTTAGTCAATATAATGCATGAACTTGCCCATGTGAAAATTATTATGGATCATATAGACGTAAGAAATTATACATATTTTCACACCCATCGGTTTTAAATTGTATACATGATGACAAGCACACATTCTAGTTTCGATTTTGTCAGAAAGTGCAACAACCATCTTGCACAAATTATATTCTTGCTTTTTTATTTTGTATTGTTTTTACATTATTAATGCTACTGTTTAAATGTATGTTGCATATGCTCCTTCTAATGATAACTAACCAAACTGACATTTCCTTCTAAATGGGATGCTACATCCTTTCTTGGTCTGGCTACGTGAGTAAAAGGCAGTTGGATATCCTGGTCCCATAGTGGATTACAGTGTTTTGGAATATGATAGGCTACCAACCCGGTCTCAGAGCATTTCGTATGATTCTGTATGTAAATCCGAGACACTCCATTTAGTGTGATATGTTACTTTTCGTATGGTATGTATTCATTTGTGAATAGTGTTACCCACATTAGTCAACACCAACAGAGCATGTCATGTTTTTTTTCTACCTTAACTAAAACTTCTACTGCACAGACCTTCTCATTAGTTCAAGGCTGATACAGTAGGTCTTGATATGGAGCCCATGATGCTGTCGCCCACACCTATTGTTAGCCATTTCAACAGAAGCCCTATCCGCTTAAACCACTTCCTCCCCCTCAATTTGTTGTGGTGAACTGTAGGCCTGCTTTACAATGTAATCAAAAACATAGTGGCTCAGGGTGCAGATTTGCAATAGATTGATAGCAGCACAAGGATGTTACTCTCTTGAGCACAGGCTGAAAACGTTTGTGTTTAGAAGATACAGTAAGCCTACCAACTGCTAATATTCAGAGTTCCCAAACCTGAAGAGAATTGCATTGAGTGGTTTTTATTCACGATGTCTAGACTGTAGTCTATGGTATGCAGGAATTAACATAGTCATGAGGATTGTATGCTTGGGTATTAAGATAAACCGTTATGTTTACATACTTCCCAGCATGTTAGCTAGGTTGAAAGTCTCAGTTTTAAGAAAAAGGGAATTTATACCCAGAGGACTATGCGCCTGCTGACAAGTGGCTCAAGACCAAATTTTTCTCATCATAGTTGTTACTCAATAGTAACACTAGCTCCTTTCCTGTTATTTTTCACGTAGATAAGAGACTTACATCACAGAAAGAGTTCTGCTTTCATGCATTACTAGCCTACAACACACTACCAACATGATGCACATCTCAAAAGCTGCTTTTAGACAGGCAGCCCAATTCTGATATTTCTTTCACTAATTGGTCTTTTGACCAATCAGATGTTTATTTTATTTATTTTATTTATTTATTTTTATTTCACCTTTATTTAACCAGGTAAGCCAGTTGAGAACAAGTTCTCATTTACAACTGCGACCTGGCCAAGATAAAGCAAAGCAGTGCGATAAAAACAACAACACAGAGTTACATATGGGGTAAAAAAACAAAGTCAAAAAATACAACAGAAAATATATATACAGTGTGTGCAAATGTAGCAAGTTATGGAGGTAAGGCAATAAATAGGCTATAGTGCAAAATAATTACAATTAGAATTAACACTGGAATGCTAGATGTGCAAGAGATTATGTGCAAATAGAGATACTGGGGTGCAAAAGAGCAAAATAAATAACAATATAGGGATGAGGTAGTTGGGTGGGTTAATTTCAGATGGGCTGTGTACAGGTGCAGTGATCGGTAAGGTGCTCTGACAACTGATGCTTAAAGTTAGTGAGGGAGATAAGAGTCTCCAGCTTCAGAGATTTTTGCAATTTGTTCCAGTCATTGGCAGCAGAGAACTGGAAGGAATGGCGGCCAAAGGAGGTGTTGGCTTTGGGGATGACCAGTTAGATATACCTGCTGGAGCGCAGACTACGGGTGGGTGCTGCTATGGTGACCAATGAGCTAAGATAAGGCGGGGGATTTGCCTAGCAGTGATTTATAGATGGCCTGGAGCCAGTGGGTTTGACGACGAACATGTAGTGAGGACCAGCCAACAAGAGCGTACAGGTCACAGTGGTGGGGTAGTGTATGGGGCTTTGGAGACAAAATGGATGGCACTGTGATAGACTACATCCAATTTGCTGAGTAGAGTGTTGGAGGCTATTTTGTAAATGACATCGCTGAAGTCAAGGATCGGTAGGATAGTCCGTTTTACGAGGGCATGTTTGGCAGCATGAGTGAAGGAGGCTTTGTTACGAAATAGGGCCGATTCTAGATTTAACTTTGGATTGGAGATGCTTAATGTGAGTCTGGAAGGAGAGTTTACAGTCTAACCAGACACCTAGGTATTTGTAGTTGTCCACATACTCTAGGTCAGACCCGTCGAGAGTAGTGATTCTAGTCGGGTGGGCGGGTGCCAGCATGCGTTCGATTGAAGAGCATGCATTTAGTTTTACTAGTGTTTAAGAGCAGTTGGAGGCTACTGAAGGAGTGTTGTATGGCATTGAAGCTCGTTTGGAGGTTTGTTAACACAGTGTCCAATGAAGGGGCCAGATGTATACAAAATGGTGTCGTCTGCGTAGAGGTGGATCTGAGAGTCACCAGCAGCAAGAGCGACATCATTGATATACACGGAGAAAAGTGTCGGCCCAAGAATTGAACCCTGTGGCACCCCCATAGAGACTGCCATAGGTCCAGACAACAGGCCCTCCGATTTGACACATTGAACTCTATCTGAGAAGTAGTTGGTGAACCAGGCGAGGCAGTCATTTGAGAAACCAAGGCTATTTAGTCTGCCAATAAGAATGCGGTGGTTGACAGAGTCGAAAGCCTTGGCCAGGTCGATGAAGACGGCTGCACAGTACTGTCTCACATCAGTGAAAAGATATGCTGTGATTGGTCGAAAAATCAATAAGTGGAAAAAATATCAGAATTGGGCTGCCTGTCCAAACGCAGCCAAACAATGTCTTATGAGAGCGTATAAATCTAAAAAGGAAACATTACATTGTGATGCTCTCTGTATTCATCATGGTCTTCATGTACCCACTTTTCAAACACATCAGATTTCAGGCTATATTCTAATGTCTTTCCTTTTTATTCTTCCCAGGAACCTGGGAACAAGACAAACCATTTACTGAGATATGAACACTACACTGACCATTTACTGAGATATGAAAACTCCTAGACAGTCTCTGTGGCCTCATCACTACTGACTTGTGGTGCCTGGTCTCATCGCTCACCATGACCCCAACCGGCCAGGCCGAGGAGTGAGACAGCCATGTCTGATTCGACCTTGTTCAGAGCCACCAGAATACTCTGCAGAAGTATATCTAGTGACATGCAGGAGTCTGAGGCCAAGGACAGAGGAGGAGCTGTCCCCATGAGGAGGGGTTCTGACTGGGGAAGCATCGCCCTGCTGGATAAGACCAAAGAGTTCTTCCAGACCTGCGATGTGGAGGGCAAAGGCTTCATCACACGCACCGATATGAGGGTTAGAGGAGGGGGTGATGGGGGGCTTGTTTTGCCTCAGTTTTACACTTATAGTTATAGTCTTAGATGTTATGGATATAGATGTCTATCCCACTGATGCAGCCATGCTTAGATAATCATTTTGACTGAGTTTGTTGGGAATTATGTCAAAACCCACTGGGCAAAAACTGATTGAATCAATGTTGTTTCCACATTATTTCAACCAAAATATTCAATGTGATGATGTTGAATCAATGTGGAAAACTGATTGGATTTGAAAAAAGTAATCAACGTAAGGGAATTTTGTAATTCTTTCACCTAATGTTTAACCTTAATCCAATGACATGGTGACATTTTTTGTTGAATTCACGTTAGTTGACACTGGAACCAAATGTAAATGGGAAGTCACTGATTGATTCTGAACGGATAGTCAGTCAGACACACACACACACACACACACACACACACACACACACACACACACACATAAACAACTAAAACAAGTTCATTTTATGGGTTAGGGTGATGATGCTGTCTCTCACAAACAATCAATCAGAGTAGGGCCACAACCATAAGATAACCAGAGGACAGTGTGACATGCAGGAAGTGCTTTGGCCAGGGCTCTCCTCTCTACCTCATTGACCATTCAGAGGTTTTCATGTGGAGAACCTCTCCACCCACTCACTGAATCAGCCACTCACTAGCACGGCACCTTTGATCACTGTGTTCAGGAAGACTGGATGGATTTCTATCAGAAATACGTGTGCACACATACACACACACACACACACACACACAATTTTTGTATTTCACTCAAGCACTGTTTTGAAATGAACAAGAGCCTGCCTTTGTTGTTGTCTGGGCTTAGAGGGGATAGTGTTTTGTACATTTTAGGGGAAAGGCTTAAAAAGGCAAACAGAAGAATCACCTAGAAAATTGTAATGTTGACATGTGCATTATCTAAGGATAATGTAAAATGTAAATACCTATTAATGAATACGATCATATGGCCTACACCACCTGTTCCAATATTCTCCCGTCCCTTTTTGCAATCGGGTCTAGCATTGACCACACCACTGGCACTGACCAAATGAAAATCCACAATAATGTTGTAAACTCAGTTAATCACTCCTATTTTCTATTCAATGGCATTCTTTTGCATGTTTTCCTTGACACATTTCTATTCAGAGAGGCAGGACAAGGTCAGGGTGACATGTATTACAGCTGTAGTAGACACGTTCAATGCTACTGAGCTGAATATCTTTCTCTTTGGAGGGAAGCATGGAATCTTGGGCTTGTGTGGTGTTACATCTTTAGCAGAAGGAACAACCTTATTTCTTGTGTGTGTGCGTTCCACAGAGGCTTCACAGAGAACTACCCCTCACTGCTGAGGAACTGGAGAATGTCTTTGACTCCCTGGATACTGACCAGAACGGCTACCTCACCCTCGAAGTGTTCTCATCAGGATTCAGTGAGTTCCCTGTTTTTCTCTTTATTGCTCTACATTCAATTTCAATTCAATTAAATATGACTTTATTAATCCCCAATTGGCAATCTGCTGTATATCTCATGGTTTACTGTTGGTTCAATAACTTATGTTTTGAGATCAATGTAGTGAGGGACCACATTCAAATGTGACAAAGACAAGGTATAGAATAATGTATCTCCTAGCTGGCAGGGAGTAGATGCTCACCCAGGTAAGGATAGGTTGTAAAGGATAGGTTGTACTCTGTATAAAATGCACTTACAAATCAAACAAACTTAAAAACTTGAGAGTCTCTTTTCACAACTATCGGAAACTTGATAATCGTGAGTGCTGGGCACTTTCAAAAATGTTAACTGATGTTACGACATCTTGCTGGTGATGCTTATGCTTCCTGCATCCTGGTCTGTCCCCAGGTCAGTTCCTGCACGGCCGGAGGATCTCTGTAGCCGAGGACGCAGCACCCGCCCTCCCCACTTCGAGGAAGCCCTCAGACGCCCTATACCAGAGCCAATGGGACGAGAGGTTAACTGGAGGGGGGGAGGATGACGAGGATAGTCACTTCTGTATGCTGCTGGAGAGCCTAGGGGCCAGCAACGTATTCCAGGAGTGAGTGGAGTTAACCCCACCTCACATTATTACATATTATACAACGGGTGGGTCTAATCCTGGGTGCTGATTGGTTTAAACCGTATTCCAGCCAGAGTCTATTCCACAAGTTACCACCGGCTAAATCTATGACGTTGAAATGCCTATTTACTCTGTTCCATCTCAATGCGCACACCACTGTCTCATCAGCCCAGCCAGGCAATTTATAAACTTGATCTCCACTATAAAAATCATCTAGACATTATCTCCCATTTCTTTTAGACTAGCATTTGGTTTTCAGCAGCGGAGATTTCTATAAACCTTGCTGTCTGTCTCTCCAATATTTGCAACATTGTTTCAATATTGAAATTCAATCTCCAGCTGTCCCATGAAAGTGTTGGGATGAGACAGACAGGCAGACAGCTTTTCTCAGCCATTCGAAATCATGAATCAGCTGGCATCATTTTTATGGATATATACAAAGAAATGTCAATAGAAAACAGATCAAATGAAACAAAATACAGCTAGTTTGCAGTCTTTCCAGCTTCAGTTTGAAGTGATTGTGTTAGCTGTGTTGTTGGCTAGCTCCTCTGAACAACAGTCTCCTGATGAGAGAGCACATTTTCTATGCCAGGTGAAATCGTGCATCATTAGCTCATTGTTATGGATGTCTCAAATAAATGTCACTAGAAAACAGCTTAAGCAAATGCAGCTACTTTGCTGTTATTCTGGCTGCACTGTTTGACGTGACTAAGTTAGCCATAGTTGGCTAGCTAGCAAGCAACTCGCGTTCATAGATACAGAACAAAAATACTTAACGACTGGGTCGCGTCTCTGGCAACCGAACCGATAGAACGAACAACCAGCCGGCTTGGGTAGCAACCTTAGATTTGTGTCGGGACTATATCTCGTGGAAGGATGAAATGGTATGAATAAATTAATCAAAATGACGTTCATGAAAATATGTCAATCATTATTTGAATATGTTGGTAAGCCGTTGTATAAAGTGATAATGCCCTCGAAGCCGGTGTTTGGAGGATATATTGGCACCGTTTGCTGGCCCTCGACGAACAACACCCATGCCAATATATCCTCCAAACACCAGCTTCTCGGGCATAATCACTTAACTATATTACTATACAATATTACATATTCAACATTACAATATTGTACCTTGTATGTATTCCCCAAATATCTTTGTTTGGGTTGTTGCCTCTACTTGGAAAGTGTGGGGTCGCACTTGCAACTTGCATGTCATGGCTTTAGCTGGTTCATGGTATACAAAACTGTTTGGGGGCCAACTCTCTACGGTTTTGGAACCCTGTGTCTTTACAGTGATTCCAATGGTTTCTGATATTGTGGAGGCCAACCAGTAAGTTGAATGTGACTGGTCCCTGTAGAGCTTTATCAGAACTCTTACCCTCTGTCTCTCTCTGTCTGCCTGTCTCCCTCTCCTCCAGTCCAGGTGAGGTGCGCAGCTTGTGGGCCCAGCTGAGGAGGGACGAGCCTCACCTCTTGTCCAACTTTGAGGAGTTCCTGGCCAGAGTCACCTTCCAGATTAAAGAGGCCAAAGATGAGAGGAGGGAGATGGAGAGTGCCCTCCAGAGGTTGGAGACCACAAATACTACTAACAAATACCTCCTCTCTGTTGTCGTCTGCTACTCCCTGGGCCAGTTTCCCAGACACAGATGAAGCCTAGTCCCAGACTGCAAAGCATTGTCATGGGAGAATCTCTTTTAAAAGTGCTTTTTAGTCCAGGACAAGGCTTGATCTGGTGTCTGGGAAACTGTCCCTTTGGCATTTAGGCATGATTATCTGATCAGTATGTGTGATATCTTCACTGTGACTGTTTAGTGGACTGCAACCACAGCCATTCAAACCACAATACAAACAGCTTGCGGCCTTGTAAATGAATGTCCAATATTTCCACGGTTTCTCGATTGCAGCTCGTCATAGTGTGATTATTAGGTTCGAACAGCAGTCATTGATTCAAAGAACTGACGATAGCTTGTTCTGTTCCCACCCATGTGATAGGGCTATGGTCTATGTTGCTATAGAGGTCTGTTCGTGTACCAGATTGTGGTACAAATAACATTTGATTCATCAGAGGATTCTATCCGATCGAAAGGAGTCAATTTAAAACATGAAAGTTGAAAGCACCGAGTAGTTAATAGCTTCAAATGGTTGATATAGGCCTGCAGTGAATGAAGGCAGCGAGGTTCTAGCAAGTCAACTACTCCAGACTAGTTACATATTAGTTGTTGAACCTGCCGGTGACATGTGCCAACATGTGCGTTTATGTTTCTGCCTTGTGGCTGTAGACTGTAGACTGAATCAATGGCACCGGAGGAGATGGCTGCCGTTTTACGGGCTCCTAACCAATTGCGCTATTGTGTGTGTTTTTTGCCGTTATTTGTAACTTATTTTGTACATAATGTTTCTGCCACCGTCTCTTATGATCGAAAATAGTTTCTGGATATCAGGACAGCGATCACTCACCTCGTACTGGACGAAGATTTTTTCTTTAACGAGTCGGACGCAAAGGATTTACTTCAGACACCCGACAAGGCCCACAACCCTGTCATTCGCAGGAGAAAGAGACGGAGATATCGGATACGTAGGTCGGGGTGCCTTGTAAGGATCCGACGGCGAGTGGTTATCTGCCTCTACCATCAGTCCTATTAGCCAACGTACAATCATTGGATAGCAAAATAGACAAGCTACGATCACGAGTATCCTACCAACGGGACATGTAATATCTTATGTTTCACCGAGTCGTGGCTGAACGACAACATGGATAACATACAGCTGGCGGGGTTTACGCTGCATTGGCAAGCTAGAACAGCGGCCTCTGGTAAGACAAGGGGTGGCGGTCTGTGTATATTTGTAAGCAACAGCTGGTGCATAAAATCTAATATTAAGGATGTCTCGAGGTTTAGCTCGCCTGAGGTAGAGTATCTCATGATAAGCTGTAGACCACACTATTTACCAAGAGTTTTCATCTATATTTTTTGTAGCTGTCTATTTACCACCACAAACCGATGCTGGCACTAAAACCGCACTCAATGAGCTGGATAAGGCCATAAGCAAACAGGAAAACGCTCATCCAGAGGCAGTGCTCCTAGTGGCCGGGGACTTTAATGCTGGGAAACCTCATTTCTACCAGCATGTTAAATGTGCAACCAGAGGGGGAAAAAAACTCTAGACCACCTTTAGTCCACACAGAGACGCGTACAAAGCTCTCCCTCGCCCTGCATTTGGCAAATCTGACCATAATTCTATCCTCCTGATTCCTGCGAACAAGCAAAAACTAAAGCAGGAAGCACCAGTGACTCGGTCAATAAAGAAGTGGTCAGATGACACAGATGCTAAGCTACAGCACTGTTTTGCTAGCACAGACTGGAATATGTTCCGGGATTCTTCCGAGGAGTACACCACATCAGTCACTGGCTTCATCAATAAGTGCATCGATGATGTCGTCCCCACAGTGACCGTACGTACATACCCCAACCAGAAGCCTTGGATTACAGACAAAATCCGCACTGAGCTAAAGGGTAGAGCTGCCGCTTTCAAGGAGCGGGACTCTAACCCAGACGCTTATAAGAAATCCCGCTATGCCCTCCGACGAACCATCAAACAGGCAAAGCGTCAATACAGGACTAAGATTGAATCGTACTACACCGGCTCTGACGCTCGTCGGATGTGGCAGGGCTTGAAAACTATTACAGACTACAAAGGGAAGCACAGCCGCGAGCTGCCCAGTGACACAAGACTTCCAGACGAGCTAAACCACTTCTATGCTCGCTTCGAGGCAAGCAACACTGGCTTTATCTTGACCAGGTCGCAGTTGTAAATTAGAACTTGTTCTCAACTGGCTTACCTGGTTAAATAAAGGTGAAATAAAAATAAAATAAAAACACTGAAGCATGCATGAGAGCAACAGCTGTTCCGGATGACTGTGTGATCACGCTCTCCGTAGCCGATGTGAGTAAGACCTTTAAACAGGTCAACAAGGCCAGACGGATTACTAGGACGTGTACTCGGAGCATGCGCTGAACAACTGGCAAGTGTCTTCACTGACATTTTCAACCTGTCCCTGACTGAGTCTGTAATACCAACATGTTTCAAGCAGACCACCATAGTCCCTGTGCCCAAGAACACTAAGGTAACCTGCCTGAATGACTACAGACCCGTAGCACTCACGTCTGTAGCCATGAAGTGCTTTGAAAGGCTGGTCATGGCTCACATCAACACCATTATCCCAGAAACCCTAGACCCACTCCAATTTGCATACCGCCCCAACAGATCCACAGATGATGCAATCTCTATTGCGCTCCACACTGCCCTTTCCCACCTGGACAAAATGAACACCTACGTACATCACTGGGGCCAAGCTTCCTGCCATCCAGGACCTCTATACCAGGGGGTGTCAGAGGAAGGCCCTAAACATTGTCAAAGACTCCAGCCACAGATTGTTCTCTCTGCGACTGCACGGCAAACGGTAACGGAGCACTAAGTCTAGGTCCAAAAGGCTTCTAAACAGCTTCTACCCCCAAGCCATAAGACTCCTGAACAGCTAATCAAATGGATACCCGACCTATTTGTATTGTCCCCCCACCCATCCCCTCTTTTACACTGCTGCTACTCTGTTATCTATACATAGTCAGTTTAACTCTACCTACATGTACATATTACCTGGACTAACTTGTACCCCCTGTATATAGCCTCGCTGCTGTTATTTTACTGCTGCTCTTTAATTATTTGTTATTTCTTTTCATTTAACACTTTTCTTAAAACTGAATTGTTGGTTAAGGGCTTGTAAGTAAGCATTTCACTGTAAGGTCTACACCGGTTGTATTGGGTGCATGTGACAAATAGAATTTGATTAGACACGGAGCTCTGTGTGGAGAATTTGATTAGACACGGAGCTCTGTGTGGGTTTACCATAATGCTATATAGAATGCCCCCCTTATCCCTTTCAAATGACCACTAAGCTCAGGGATCAGATTCTCAGAAGGGAAGTTTTGAAAGAAGGGTCCATAACGCATTGATTGCAAGCCTGAGAAATTGGCTGCCATGTAGGCAGAGATTAGATAATGTTTTGTTCTCCCCCGAAACAACGTGTACTATACTACCTTTGACGATAGACAATGAATAGTCGGGTGGGTATTTGTATTGCTGTGGTCCCTGTTGTGTTCTGTAATAGTATGCATTATTCCCATGGTACCGCTTAAGACAACTTGAGTCCTCTTACTAATTGGTTGCTTAATAAGGTGTCAGAATGTTAAAGGAATGCAAATGCAAAGAGCAGAGTTTTTCCATCTGTATGTACACAGACAGTATACTGGTGCGTGTGCACCGGTCTGTGGAGCTACAGATGGAAAAACACTGCTCTTGGCATTTGCATTCCTTTGCAAGTAAATGTCACGTGGTGAAAACAATGTGACCAGTTCTTTGGATCTGGGTTGAGCAGGCAGAGTAAAGTAGAGGCTGACAACAAAAATAATAGTTTTCAAACATTTAGTAAATTAAGGCACGGTTTCACAAGTTCACCTTTTCAGCATGGCTCATCTCTGGCCCAGGAACACATTCACAAACTATGCAACATACCAAAACCACAGAGGAAACAAAAATCACATCATCCATCCATCCATCCATCCATCCATCCATCCATCCATCCATCCATCCATCCATCCATCCATCCATCCATCCATCACGCCCAGGAACCACCAGACTTCTGACCTACATCACCTCCCGTGGGCAGCTGCCTAGAACACAGGAAGAAACAGGGTTTACATACATGCTAACTGTTCTGTTAATTAGTCAATTGTCCAATGAGAATGCTTGATGAATTAACAGGGGTAATTAGTCACACCTGTGAGGCTGTGACATAAACAGAATCAACTATAATATCTCTCAAACCTGGCACTTCCAAACAGTATCTGGGTAAGTAGTTATGTAGTTGTTATTAAATCCATTCTTCCCCATACACATACAGGAAAGCAGCTACACATGACAGTGAGATCCGCCGTCTGTATGAAGAAATGGAGCAACAAATGAAAAGTGAGCAGGAACGGCTGCTCCTCCAGGTACATATAGTTCATTAGTTAATTTAAATGACTTGTGACCCTCTCCCAGACCTGGACTGTGTCTCTTAACACCAAACTCTAAACACAACTGCCAGAACCCTACCTACTGTATACCCTTGAGCAAGGCACTCAATGGACTCAATAAGGTTGTATTGTACTGTATTCCTGTTGTTTAAGTTCTCCTATCCTAATGTGCTGTCCCTGTCTCTCCTCTGGTTTCCTTCAGGACTCGGAGCGTCTCCAGTCTCGTAGTCACGACCTGGAGCACCAGCTGTCCAGTAAGGAGAGAGACCTGGAGCAGCTCTTCCAGAAACAGAGGAGGGTGAGTGACTGAGGTGCCTCCTCTCCTGTAACTCTCCAGGAGGAGGGTTGGCCACCTCTGACCTCCTGCAGGGCTTATCCCCAGCATGATTTCAGTCTTTGTGTGTTTTCAGTGCAGAAAAAGGAGAGAAGACAAAGAAGATATGACTAGAACAGAATAGAACAGAACAGAATACTTTAATATTCCATAAAATTTGCTTTGAAACAAAGCAAGTAGACAAGGAGAGGAAGTAACTTGTCTGTTGAGATGCCCCCCTGTCATGACTCCCTAACAATGTTGCCTTTTGACCCCCCCAGTTGGAGCTCCAGTGTCGCGACCTGAGCAGTGAGCAGCAGGAGAGCCGGGTGGAGAACGTCAAGCTGAAGATGACCAACGAGGAGCTTAGCAGAGAGCTGGAGAGCACCTGTCAAGAACTGTCCCTGGCCCAGGAACAACTGACCATGCTGCAGGACCAGGCTGCCCGCCTGCACCAGGAGAGAGACATGTGGGTTAATATTACCACTAGATATAATGACCAAAAACAAACACATTCACACTCACTCACCTAGGCATCGCACTTCCACAAACATTCCATCAGTGGCTATAGCATGTCACTCCTAGTACAGGTACTATTCACTAGATTACTGTCTAGGTGTGGTTCAGTGAGCTTTGGTGACTGTGTCTCTCTCTGCTCAGGGAAATGTACCGAGTCACTGAGGGACTACAGAGAGAGAAACAGAGCCTGATGAAACAACTAGACCTTCTCAGGTAAGTTACACACACACACACACCTAGGCACAGACGCACGCACACAGTATTCCTGTTATACATGCATTTGACAGTTTATATTGTTTTCTGTTTTCTATCCAGAGAGATGAACAAACATTTAAAAGACGAGCGAGACATATGCTGTGCTGTGGTGAGTTCTAGAATCTTGATGTTTGACTGTTTTCTTTGTGGTGATATTGTGGACATTGACAATTATATTTATTCTATTTCAGTCTATTGTATCCTCTTTGCTCTACAGAACCCCAGGAACTCCCTCAAACAGAAGCAGAAGCAGAGAGCAGGCTTGGTCAATCTGTTTGCAGACACCAGCCAGCAGCCGGTTAAAAGGTGAGGTCATTTCCTTTTAGAAGTGCCCTGAACATAATCAACCAGTCTTGTCATGTGTGACAGGATAATGATTTTATGGCCGTCAGTAACGTGATTTAAATCAACATTGGATTAAAGAGGAGACACGGAGGATGTGAAATCAAAAAAAGTGTTGTTGAGTCCAAGGCACCCAATTGGTCAATTTAATGTAAGGTACTTTACAGCATAAGGAGTGTATTTTCATTATAATATACTAACGATATATTTGAAATGGAGAGGCTGCTCATGAAAGTAATAGCAGCACCCAGAATCAATTTGAGTTGACATTTAATGATAATGGTCTGTAACGAGAGACTAACATGAAAGTGCCTTGGACTCATTTGATACTTGGCAACATGGGACTCAGAAACACTCATTTTGATCCAACATCCTCTGTTTCTTCCTCTTGTCTCCAAAGAGCCTCACTCTTCACCCGGGGTTCCTATGAGTTCCTTGACGCGCTGCCCATAGAACACCTTCAAATCTCTTTTGTCTCCTCCCCATCCTCATCTAGTGAGGACGATATGGACGCCGCTTGTCCAGCACGTTCGCCGAAAACCAACTACAGCCTGGCCAACGGCTACCACGACTCCAACACCTGGTCCCCGACCCAGGTGGCTGATGGGAAGGTGGAGACGGTGGTTGAGGTGGAGGTGCAGGGGGTGAGGGTGAAGGAGAGGATCTCCAAGTTCGAGTCAGAGAAGACCCTCGCCCCCACCCAGGAAGAAAGGGAGAGGGAGAGGCATACAGAGTACCAGAGTAAGCCGGAGGTAGGGGGCGACGGGCTGGACGGTCCCCCAGACGGGTGGCCTCTCCGTCGGGTTATCTCCATTGAGGAGGACCACCTCCCCCACCTGCTTCACGGAGGGCCCCAGCCCCTGCTGCACCAGCTCAGTGAGCAAGACAACGACGAGGAAGAGGAGAAAGAGAAGGAAGATCTGGAGAGTGGTGTCCTCTTCGCCCCTGTTCCTCTACCCGTCCCGGTAACGACAGTGTCCCCCTCCAAACACAGAGGTCGTTTCAGCAAAATCAGAAACGCCCCCTCGTCAACTCGAGGACAGCCTGTCGGCAAGGAGACCCAACATGTGAATAAATCTCTATTCATGTATTGTATTTTAATTCATTTTGTGGATTGACTGAGTTAAAATGAAGTTGACCCCAATCTTGCAAGGGGTGGAAGACCCTGCTGTAGTAGAACTACCTAATAAGATCTGTCGTCATTGCGTTAAGCGTCAAAACTAGAACCCCTCATCTGAGCGATCAACAACATTGCCAAAGAAGCCCTTCAATATGCAATCAATTGAAAATGAATATAATTCTGAATAACTCTTTCTCTGCCTATTCCTCCAGAGGGTGAAGGAGGGGGCGGTGCCTGCCCCTGACCGCCTGTTTAAGGTGGTGCTGGTGGGCAACTCCAGCGTGGGCAAGACTTCCCTGCTGCGCACCTTCTGTGACGGCCGCTTCCACCCCTCCACCTCCCCTACTGTGGGTGAGAACCGACAACACAGCAGCACACTTCAAGCTCCTGCTCACTACAGCATGCTGCCTCATAACATTACTGTATACCACGGGTGTCACAGGCCTTTGTGTGTGTGTGTGTGTGTGTTAATATGGTGGCAGTGGTCGTTTGTGCATTCACTGTGTGTGTGTGTGCACATTCTTATGTGTGTGAGTAACTATCAGAAGATTGAAGGGCAAAGCGGCATCACATGAAAGGGCTCGTAAAGTCACACTCCCTGTCTGTGAACCCCCGGTACAGGTTGTACCACCGCAGATTATGTCACATCGAATCAATTTAATTCTCCTCTTAATCCCCTTGGTTCCCCCTTTATAGGATAGCTTGTTTGATTTCACCGCTTTGATATGAGTGGAACTGTGAAAGACAGTTACCTTAACACCAAGCTTGATGAATAGCTCAACTACCCCCTCTAGTGTTTATTCATGAAATGAAGTAATGCTACAGGATACAGTGAGGGGAAATAAGTATTTGACCCCTCTGCAAAACATGACTTAGGACTTGGGGCCAAAACCCTTGTTGGCAATCACAGAGGTCAGACGTTCCTTGTAGTTGGCCACCAGGTTTGCACACATCTCAGGAGGGATATTGTTCCACTCCTCTTTGCAGATCTTCTCCAAGTCATTAAGGTTTCAAGGCTGACGTTTGGCAACTCGAACCTTCAGCTCCCTCCACAGATTATCTATGGGATTAAGGTCTGGAGACTGGCTAGGCCACTCCAGGACCTTAATGTGCTTCTTCTTGAGCCACTCCTTTGTTGCCTTGGCCGTGTGTTTTGGGTCATTGTCATGCTGGAATACCCATCCACGACCCATTTTCAATGCCCTGGCTGAGGGAAGGAGGTTCTCACCCAAAATTTGACAGTACATGGCCCCGTCCATCGTCCCTTTGATGCGGTGAAGTTGTCCTGTCCCCTTAGCAGAAAAACACCCCTAAAGCATAATGTTTCCACCTCCATGTTTGACGGTGGGGATGGTGTTCTTGGGGTCATAGGAATCTCCTCCTCCAAACACGGCGAGTTGAGTTGATGCCAAAGAGCTCGATTTTGGTCTCATCTTACCACAACACTTTCACCCAGTTCTCCTCTGAATCATTCAGATGTTCATTGGCAAACTTCAGACGGGCCTGTATATGTGCTTTCTTGAGCAGGGGGACCTTGCGGGTGCTGCAGGATTTCAGTCCTTCACGGCGTAGTGTGTTACCAATTGTTTTCTTGGTGACTATGGTCCCAGATGCCTTGAGATCATTGACAAGATCCTCCCGTGTAGTTCTGGGCTGATTCCTCACCGTTCTCATGATCATTGCAACTCCACGAGGTGAGATCTTGCATGGAGCCCCAGGCCGAGGGAGATTGACAGTTCTTTTGTGTTTCTTCCATTTGCGAATAGTCACACCAACTGTTGTCACCTTCTCACCAAGCTGCTTAGCGATGGTCTTGTAGCCCATTCCAGCCTTGTGTAGGCCTACAATCTTGTCCCTGACATCCTTGGAGAGCTCTTTGGTCTTGGACATGGTGGAGAGTTTGGAATCTGATTGATTGATTGCTTCTGTGGACAGGTGTATTTTATACAGGTAACAAGCTGAGATTAGGAGCACTCCCTTTAAGAGTGTGCTCCTAATCTTAGCTCGTTACCTGTATAAAAGACACCTGGGAGCCAGAAATCTTTCTGATTGAGAGGGGGTCAAATACTTATTTCCCTCATTAAAATGCAAATCAATTTATAACATTTTTGACATGTGTTTTTCTGGATTTATTTGTTGTTATTCTGTCTCTCACTGTTCAAATAAACCTACCATTAAAATTATAGACTGATCATTTCTTTGTCAGTGGGCAAACGTACAAAATCAGCAGGGGATCAAATACTTTTTTCCCTCACTGTATTATTGCTGTACTGTATATTCCTCTTAGTACCTTAATAACCAGTCTGAGGGCTGTTCCTGATAGGTATTGACTACAGTGTGAAGACTCTAACGTTGGACAACACCCAGGTAGCCATGCAGCTGTGGGACACGGCCGGGCAGGAGAGGTGAGTGGCCATGGACCAGTGAAAATAGTATTGCCAAAACCTCACCAATAGATACCAATAGCTAAGAAACAATGTGTTATTTTTGCCTGGGTGCTAGTCTGAGAATGTGACTTTGATGACGACAAAAAAGCAAAGTTCTCAGGTTGACATTTAGCACTTTGGCAAAATAAACAGGGTTCCATTTTGTCCAGTTGTGACTTTTCTCTGTTGGCTACAGATACCGTAGCATCACCAAGCAGTTCTTCCGTAAGGCGGACGGCGTGGTGGTCATGTACGACGTCACGGTGCTGGACAGCTTCAAGGCCGTGCGACCCTGGTTCATCAACGTCCAGGTCAGATCACCTTAGACATTTGGCCAGGCAGGACATGACAAATAATAATGTCTGTTCAAAACAGTTTATTTCTATCTGACTGTTTTAAGCAGACTCCTAACCTTTCATTGACCCCTGACCTCTGTTTTCCCAGGAAGCTGCGGGAGAGGGCATTCCCATCCTGCTCCTGGGCAACAAGATGGACGCGACGTCTGAGAGGAAGGTACCACTCAAAGATGCAGAGAATCTGGCCAATGTGAGTTCTCCATTTAGGAAATTGAGTTTAGGTAGTCATAAGTGTCATCCTATAGCATGCTATGACATTAATCTCAAGAACTGAACAACCAACACACAGAGTGGGGGAAATCTGTTCACTGTCTATAAATATGGATGAGACCTCGCATAGCTGTCACTATTGCCATCTGTAGGTCTACAGATGCCATATCCTGCACAGCAGGAAATGCAAACTTGTAGTGTATTCAAGGTTTAAAAAGGCTTCTAAAGTTTGTAATTTCCACGTAAAAATGTCAGACTTGCTAGCAGCATACCACCCTGCATCCTACTGCTGGCTTGCCTCTGTAGTTAAGCAGGGTCGGTCCTGGTCAGTCCCTGGATGTGAGTCCACATGTTGCTGGAAGTGGTGTTGGAGGGCCAGTAGGAGGCACTCTTTCCTCTGGTCTAAAACAAATATCCCAATGCCCCAGGGCAGTGATTGGGGACATTGCCCTGTGTTGAGTGCTGTCTTTCGGATGGGACGTTAAAATGGGTGTCCTGACTCTCTGTGGTCACTAAAGATCCCAGGGCACTTATCGTAAGAGTAGGGGTGTTAACCTGACTAAATTCCCAATCTGGCCCTCATACCATCATGGCCACCTAATCATCCCCAGCTTCCAATTGGCTCATTCATCCCCCCTCCTCTCCCCTGTAACTATTCCACAGATCGTTGCTGTAAATGAGAAGGTGTTGTCAGTCAACTTACCTGGTAAATTAAAATGATGAAAAATATCAACCCCTAAAAAAAATGTCAATTTAATTAGAATCAAAATAATAATTCACATTTCCTGTTGCTGTAGGATTATTTTCCAACCTGGTTCAAATGAACATCCTTCAATTGTAGCTAAGTGACAACCAGTGACCTGAGTCTCTTCTCTCCTGTAGGACACCCGTGTGATATTCTACGAGGTCAGTGCTTACACCGGCTACAACGTGACAGAGGCCATGGTCCACCTGGCCAGGTAAGGGAGGAAGAGAGACAACCCCTAGGTATCGAGATCTGAATTAATTGGTATAAGCTATGTTAATGTTCCCACCTCGCCCTCTGATAAATTAGAATAGGAGTTTTGTATGGCTGTCATTCCCATTTTTGAATCCTTTCAAATGAACTCAAATCTCCAGAGGGTAGGGGTTAGGGGTTGATCTCCAGAGGGTAAGGGTTAGGGTGTTGATCTCCAGAGGTTAGGGGTTGATCTCCAGAGGTTAGGCGTTAGGGGTTGATCTCCAGAGGGTAGGGGTTGATCTCCAGAGGGTAGGGGTTAGGGTTTGATTTCGGGACTGTGTGTGACATGTCAATGCATCTGTCTGTGTGTCCAGAGTACTGAAAGAGCAGGAGGATCGGGTGAGAGACACTGTTGTCTTACTGGAGGCTCTGCCTATCAAGAAGAAAGCCTGCTGCAAGTAAAGACACTCAGAGAGAGAGAGAGAGAGAACTCCTGATAACAAGTGAAGGAACTGGATGGATAGTTGATTTAGCTCTAGTCTACATTACAACAATTTTTCAGTTTTGTTATTTGGACCTCCTGACTGTTATGAGTAGAAGAAATGTGTTCTACTGTAGAAGTAATGGTACATTTTGTCAATTACAAAATAATTTATGTAAATAAGAGCTTGATTAAGTTAATGTTCATTAGTCTGTCACACCATAAGCACAACAAAATAATACAAAATACTGAAGTGAAATCTAATTAAATATTTGATTATTTCCCAATAATTCAAAGTAATTGTTCTTTATTTGTTCAACACCCCCACACCACAGATGGAAGACGTATAGAGACATTTCTCACAGGTTTCTATCATTAAACATGTTCAATATTTCCTTATTCTGGCACCATAGCAATTGTGAATATCTCACATGATCAAATCATGATACCTGAAATCAACCAAGAACAAAAAGCTAAACATGCAAATAACTTACCAGTACTGAATACCAACAAAATATACCTAACTTAACAACTTGGACAAACAATGAATGACTTTCCTGTTACAAACTCGTAGGTTCTGCATTTGTTGAACTTAGAAAGACATCAGAGAAACAGAGGTGTAGTGTCTGTCTTTGATAAAATACATGCTCTGAGTTTGTCCTTAAAGTGCCTCTGGACCAGCATCAAATCCCTTTAATTTATTTAGATCTAGTACTAATAACACTAAAACTTAACCTGAATAAAATAAAAAATCAAGTTCATCAGGGATATTACATTCATAGGGCAGCTTAAAAAATGTGGCAGGTGATGGCGCTATTGCTTCGAAATGGCTTGTTCTTATGACGTCACTTAAGTGCTGGAACACTGTCATCCAATCAGATGCATATTGTGTCCCCCTCGGGCCAATAGGAGGGCCTGTTGGAGATCCTGTGCCCTCCCTCGCTCAAGATGTGTCCAATAGGGGGCTGAAGAGGGTGATATATCCCTTTACTGGTCAACTAGCGCATCTTGTAGTCGTGGGAAATGGCCGCATCGCACAGCTGTCCTTTGAAGTCCAACTCAAAGGTGAACTCCAGGTCCCGCTGGAATACAAGAGAAGACTTCAGTCCACCTATAACCATTTGACAGTATCGTGCCGACCCCAACCATAGGTGCTGCCTCTGGTATTTTATTTTTTACATTGTCCTCCTACAGTTTCAGAACTATGGATGTGTAACCAGGCCAGCACAGTACAACTCGGCTTGGCTTAGTAGTGTGAAAAGCGTATTTGAGATGGACACAACAGTTGGGATATTTAGCCCTTTTTGAATGCTTCGAAAATACATCCTTCTTTCCACCCTCCTTTTTAAGGTAGTCACTGAAATATATGAGGTTGGATAAGTGATGGCAAGTTTCCCACTGTATTACTTTCACCAATCCAACCCTCTCCGATCTGTGATGCCTTCAAGTAAGGGAAGAAGGGAGGATGCATTTGTAGAGTATGAAAATGTATGCACTCACTAACTGTAAGTCGCTCTGGATAAGAGCGTCTGCTAAATGACTAAAATGTAGAGTGTTAACAGTTCAAATCAGTGGGTGGTGGAGCAACATGAGGGTGGCTTTGTGGTGTCTGAGCTAATACTCCTATAGGGCTTCACTCCTTGACATAGTCAGAGATCATGTTAAAGACCTGACATCTATAGTCAGTAGGCGCTGGCTGGACTACAGAAACCCCCCCTAAAAACACCATTTTATTCTATGCTGGCCTGGTGTGAGCTGTAGTTCTAGTACAGAGTAGCTCTGCTCTCACCACGTTCTTTTCGTTGGGCCTGACGGCGATGCTGCCCAGTATCTCCTCTCCCTTCCTCACAGTCAGGTAGTCCTCCAGGTAAAACACTGTCTGCTTCCAGTGGGTACTGGCGGCTTCAGGAGCTGGCCATGGAAGAGGGGGGGGGAATAGGAGGAGGGGAACAAGAGAGAGGAGGGGGAGATGGAAGAGAGGGGGAGGAATAGGAGGAGGGGAACAAGAGATAGGAGGGGGAGGGGAACGAGAGGAGGAGGCGGAGATGGAGCGAGGATTAGGAGAAAATGAATACGGTATTGAGAGACAGGG
The DNA here is from genome assembly GCF_020615455.1 of Coregonus clupeaformis. Lineage (NCBI taxonomy): Eukaryota > Metazoa > Chordata > Actinopteri > Salmoniformes > Salmonidae > Coregonus > Coregonus clupeaformis. The sequence goes on from NC_059193.1 coordinate 2,951,365, forward strand.
AAGATCTCAATTGCATACTCCTCGTGCCCTCTCTCCTCGTCTCCTTCTCAACACCCATTGGATAAGAAAGCCAGAGGTCCCTCCCCTCTGACCTTCTCCTCCAATGGGTTTTGAGAAGGAGAGACGCGAAGAGTATGCAATTGAGATCTTCACAGCGATGGTGGAGAGTGAAATAATCAGGAGAGGGAGAGACAGAAAAAGTACCATTGGTCTGTATTTTTTACCTGTGCAGCTTCACTTAGGACCACTAGAGGGGGGTCAAGAGCTGAGATAACCCGAGTCAACTTGTCATTATAGGAAACAGCAAAGGATGCCATTACTACATGCTTTTATGTCTAGCAGTACCTTTTGATCATCAGCCTCAAACCTACACCTCACAATAATATCACCCTGCCCTTGTCAAAACCTTGAAGAATTAGAATGCAAAAAATGTGCTGTGCTTCCACAATCTTCCAAACAAAACCAAAGGATCACTGCCACAGAGCCAAGAATCTCTGCAACTACAGGTATGAGAACAGGTTTTCACCCTGATTTATTTGTACAAGTGCTACAATTGACTGATTTACACAAAATGATTGATGTCTGTTTGAAATGACAACTTTCCATTGTTGCATAACCTGGACAGGACCCATAAACTGAACACAGTGGTTCTCTCCCTGTAAAATATCTGGTTCGAGACCTTATAACAACACAAGTGGCTTGTGTGGAAGACATGTAACCTATATTGTCATACACCTCATTTCAAAGGACCTAGCGTTTAGTGTACGTGAATGTGGTCACATCGCGGTCGTGTTCATTAGTGCACACCGTAGCAAAACGTTTTTGCAAGGGAAAACAAAAGTAGGTCTTTCTTATTGGACTAGTTCAGGTAGTCCTTTCCTGTTTCAGTCTGTTTTCTGCTTCTTGGTGCCAAATGAACACAACCCATATGTGCGTGGTGAGGTGAGATCTAACCGGTAGAGAAGCCAGTCTTCTTATGACACTTGGTGAACTCGATGTTGAAGTAGGTGACCATGGCGTGGACATAGTCGTTCCTCTGGATCTGCAGGCAGAAGGCTGTGGTGAAAGACAGGTCCTCAGGCTTCACCGTGTAGATGTCCACTTCCTGGGTCATAGGTTACATGGGAAATATGGTACAGGGGGACATACATCGGAAGAAAGATATCTCTCTCACACACACTTCTCCTTTCTCCTCTATTTCTGTATATCTCTCTCAATCTCTCTCTCTCTCTCTCCTTACATCTATCACTCTCTCATACATAGAAGCACTGTCAGACATACACAAATGCACATGTCTCTCAAACACACGTCTTTGGCTCCGTTCTGCCTCTTTAACCTAATTTTCTATGGGATGATATTAGATTGTTGAGAAGCTCCATGACTTGCTTTCTGATCCAGTGCTTTTTGCTCTCTCTCGCTCTCTCTCTCTCTCTCTCTCTCTCTCTCTCCCCCCTCTCTCTCTCCCCCCTCTCTCTCTCTCTCTCCCCCCCCCTCTCTCTCTCTCTCTCTCTCTCTCTCTCTGTCTGCAGTATTTTCTTCTCTGTCAGTGAATAGATTTATCTGCTGTGTGTCAGGAGCTCTAATGTATTCTGTCACACTAGTGCACTTTAGGCTTGTAACTGGAAATGGAATCCACACCCTGTCCCTGACTAAGCTCTCCTTCCATTTTTGTGTTCAACTCTTTATTTCATTAAATTCCACCCAATATGTTTGCTTGTTCATTCATTCATTAATTTATTCAATCCAGTCAGTCAGTGAGTCAATCATCTGTTTTATTCCTTAATTCCTTAATCTGTTCAATTCATCCATCATCCTTTCATTCATACGCCCTAGAAAGCATTGCACCTCTCAGCATCAAATACTTTCCTCCTCAAGATAATTCACACAGCATCTCATATCATGCGTCACACACTGAAATGGAGGATATATTCTCCTCATAATTTTCTCTCTTTTGGATGATTGTTGTGACATTGGACAAACAGACAGGCCGTCATTGGACAGGACATCAGTGTTAAATCCCAATCTGTCACACAGACCCGGGAGTGCCAGGCCTATTTATGGCCCAGGTACGGTGGCTGGCATGGGTCACACTGTGAAATCTGTACAGTCTAGACACATTCATTAACATGCAAATCACAGACAGGGACACGGAACCCATTTTGGGCTCATCATAATTCTTGGTGACACTTGGATTTTGAATGCAATAAATAATAACAAGTGTGTATATTATGCAAATTGGAAAATATTTCTTTGCATATCCCAACTCCCCATGAGAGTGGGGTCACGGCCAGCCATTATCAACGGCGACCCTGGAGTAATTAGGATTAAGTGCCTTGCTCAAGGGCACATCGACCGATTTTTCACCTTTGTTGGCTCAGGGATTCAAACTACCAACCTTTCGGTTACTAGCACAACGCTCTAACCGCTAGGCTACCTGCCGCCCTTTTTGGAACTGGCTGTGAATTGTGGGAAGGTTGGCCAGTGTCTCATAACAGAATATCTATATTACAATGGCATCCCTGTTTATCAGATGAGTACATTCACTCATGACTTGTACACTCTGTGCCTCAAGTGGTGCTCATTGTGGACAGACACACACACACACTAACCTTGACTAGGCAGGAGTTGGTCACCACCTGTTTGGGGTCCACCACGTCCACCAGGGGCTCTCTCATGGCCACGTTACGGATGCAGGTCATGTCAAAACCGTACACGTTCTCCCACCCTGGACACACACACACACACACACACTCAGATATGAGTAAATCTGGTACACTCTTTGTCTGAAGTGGTGGTCATCACACAGACTCTCTCTCAGTGGTGGTCATCACACAGACTCTTTCTCTCAGTGGTGGTCATCACACAGACTCTCTCTCTCAGTGGTGGTCATCACACAGACTCTCTCTCAGTGGTGGTCATCACACAGACTCTCTCTCTCAGTGGTGGTCATCACACAGACTCTCTCTCTCTCAGTGGTGGTCATCACACAGACTCTCTCTCTCTCAGTGGTGGTCATCACACAGACTCTCTCTCTCTCTCGGTGGTGGTCATCACACAGACTCTCTCTCTCTCTCAGTGGTGGTCATCACACAGACTCTCTCTCTCAGTGGTGGTCATCACACAGACTCTCTCTCTCTCTCTCAGTGGTGGTCATCACACAGACTCTCTCTCTCTCTCAGTGGTGGTCATGACACAGACTCGCTCTCTCAGTGGTGGTCATCACACAGACTCTCTCTCTCAGTGGTGGTCAACACACAGACTCTCTCTCTCAGTGGTGGTCATCACACAGACTCTCTCTCGCTCTCTCTCTCTCTCGGTGGTGGTCATCACACAGACTCTCTCTCTCTCTCAGTGGTGGTCATCACACAGACTCTCTCTCTCAGTGGTGGTCATCACACAGACTCTCTCTCTCTCTCTCAGTGGTGGTCATCACACAGACTCTCTCTCTCAGTGGTGGTCATCACACAGACTCTCTCTCTCTCTCTGTGGTGGTCATCACACAGACTCTCTCTCTCTCTCTCTCTCAGTGGTGGTCATCACACAGACTCTCTCTCTCAGTGGTGGTCATCACACAGACTCTCTCTCTCAGTGGTGGTCATCACACAGACTCTCTCTCTCTCAGTGGTGGTCATCACACAGACTCTCTCTCTCTCAGTGGTGGTCTTCACACAGACTCTCTCTCTCTCTCTCAGTGGTGGTCATCACACAGACTCTCTCTCTCTCTCTCTCAGTGGTGGTCATCACACAGACTCTCTCTCTCTCTAAGTGGTGGTCATGACACAGACTCGCTCTCTCTCTCAGTGGTGGTCATCACACAGACTCTCTCTCTCAGTGGTGGTCAACACACAGACTCTCTCTCTCAGTGGTGGTCATCACACAGACTCTCTCTCTCTCTCTCTCGGTGGTGGTCATCACACAGACTCTCTCTCTCTCTCAGTGGTGGTCATCACACAGACTCTCTCTCTCAGTGGTGGTCATCACACAGACTCTCTCTCTCAGTGGTGGTCATCACACAGACTCTCTCTCTCTCAGTGGTGGTCATCACACATACTCTCTCTCTCTCTCTCTCTCAGTGGTGGTCATCACACAGACTCTCTCTCTCTCAGTGGTGGTCATCACACATACTCACTCTCTCTCTCTCTCTCTCTCTCTCTCTCTCTCTCTCTCTCTCTCTCTCTCTCAGTGGTGGTCATCACACAGACTCTCTCTCTCTCTCTCTCTCTCAGTGGTGGTCATCACACAGACTCTCTCTCTCTCAGTGGTGGTCATCACACAGACTCTCTCTCTCTAAGTGGTGGACATTGAACACTATGTTACTGGCACTGTGTTGGGTTGGAAGAGTGTCTCAAGTTTTAGATTGAGATGAAACTGTGTTATTCTCTATTTGCCGCCTAGGATCGATAACAACCCTCAGGAACAGGGAAAATATAACACAGGTCTACAGTTGCCAAAAACGTGGTCTCAGTCCTTCCACCCTCCCTTAGTATGTCTATCTAGTGTTCCTTTAGTGAGAGACAGGGGCCTTAAATACTCTTCCACTATGTCTGTCAGCCTGTATTATAGGTCTACTTCAGCTAGGCTTGAGAACCGAGCAGACAGGCTCTCCCTCTCCTCCATCCCTCCTCTACACAGCTCTCTGTAGTCTAACCCAGAGGCTGGAGGAGAGAGCCCACTGGAAGAGGGAGAGGGTAAGATACCTCCAGCATACATACAGTATACACACAGTAGCTAAGAAATGGAGATGGAAGGACGTTCTCACAGTGTATCTTGAAGTCCTTGTACTGCCTGTCCTCGATGGCCACCACATACAGGGCAGCCCTGTCAGGAAACATCAGCCCTCCAGGCTTCTGAATGTGAGAGGAGACAACAACATACATTTAGTTGAGATACACCTCATAGAGAATAGAGGCATCCTACAGTCACATGCATTGTCTGCACACCTGGCATCCTGTATGTACCGTTAGCTCATACCCGGTCTAAAACCCTGAAGCAGCAACACTAGTTAGAAACCAGATCGTCCTCTCACTGGGCGCTATAAGCAGGACCAGTCAGTATGTGGATACACACACACACACATGCACGCATGTAAAGGTGTAGGATCTTAATTTGATCTATATTGTCACAGCAACATTATCCTGCAGCAACAGGATTTGAACGTTTAGTCCATAATGTTGCTTGATTGGTGGTTAGGCTAATAGCTGGCCAAAAGTAAGTTACGTGAAAAGTGCAATACTGTTAATATAATATATAATATAACCAGGAAAATTCTCAGCAACAAAAGAGTGACCAAATTTAGATCATACACCTGTATACTCTCTCTCTCTCGCTCTCTCTCTCACTCACACACTTACTAGCCATTTGTCCCTGGCGAAGATGACCGTATTGAGCATAGACTCGTAGAAGAGACAGTAGCCCATCCACTCTGAGATGATGATGTCTACTTTCTCCACTGGCAGTTCCACCTCCTCCACCTTCCCCTTGAAGATGGTGATGACTGAAGGACAGGACACAGAATGTCACTCACAACACAAAACTCTACTACACTAAACACTCCACTACACCAAACACTCCACTACACTAAACACTCCACTAGACCAAACACTCCACTACACTAAACACTCCACTAGACCAAACACTCCACTAGACCAAACACTCCACTAGACCAAACACTCCACTAGACCAAACACTCCACTAGACCAAACACTCCACTACACTAAACACTCCACTACACCAAACACTCCACTACACCAAACACTCCGCTCCACTAAACACTCCACTACACTAAACACTCCACTACACCAAACACTCCGCTCCACTAAACACTCCACTACACCAAACACTCCGCTCCACTAAACACTACACTACACTAAACACTCCTCTGGGTCATTCAATTATAACTCCATCTGTGGAGTTCCATCAAGGTGACATTTCAGAGTAATGATCAGCGGCATCCAGCTCATTTTGATTGATGTCTCAGTTTAGGGATGTTTTGTTTGGGAGCAGAGCTGCCAGACAGAGCTGCCAACCAGAGTCCAGGGTAAAGATGTCTGTCTGAATAGCTCTCTCTCTCCCCACCCCCCCCTCCCTCTCTCTCTCTCCCTCTCTCTCTCTCTCCTCTCTCTGTCTCTCTCTCTCTCCCTCTCTCTCTCTCTCCTTCCTCTCTCTCTCCCCCCTCCCTCTCCCCCTCTCTCTCTCTCCTCTCTCTGTCTCTTTCATTGATACTTTATCAATGTTAATATATTATGTTATCTCTCAGTAAGCCAGCTGTCTCCCCCACTGCGCCCATATAGTCCTAATGATCAATAGAACATGAGTAGCCTGTTATGTGTACCATGTTATGGGTACAAGTTGCCTTTAGACACAGTTATAGAATCAGTTTATCCTCCCCAAATCTTTGTCCCTTGACTAGTTAACTCGTAACATGTAACTTTGACAGGATATAGCTATGTCGGCTACCCTGTGTGAACCTATATAGATGATTGATTTGTAGTGTATCTCTTACCATTGTGTAGGTGGTTGGACTTGATGATCTTCTCAGAATACTCTGATATACTGGAACACTCAATCTGGGGCACATAACAAGAGGGAACACACAGGTTTGATGAATGTCAGTAGGTTTATACTGCTCCTGTGCTTTATTCAGCGGAGAAATGCTGTGCACATCACCTACATACTCGTTGATGAATGTTAGGTCTGACATTAGTTCTACAGGTACGGACACACACACACACATACACTCACACACACAAGGGCACCCACTGCAATCATTGCTGCTTTACCACTCATCCTAGATCCAATCTCCACTTTATCAAGATCATTATTCATGTACCATTTTCCTCTCTCATCAATGAGTGTTATATATGATTAATATGGTGAGGGAAATGTGAGGGCTGATAATGTATTTCCTGTGAATGAGACTTCAAGCCGTGCCCTGTGGGAATCGCAGTTCTCCCAAATGACACCCGACCTATTCACTATAGTGCACTACTTTTGACCAGAGCCCTATGGACCCTTGTCAAAAGTAGTGCGCTATATAGGGAATAAGGTGCCATTTGGGTGTCACACCCTGGCTCTGGGACTCTATATGTTGAGCCAGGGTGTGTTCATTCTATGTGTTTAATTCTATGTTGGTAATTCTGTTGTGTTTATTTCTATGTTGGCTAGAGTGACTCCCAATCAGAGGCAACGAGTGTCAGCTGTCGTTGGTTGTCTCTGATTGGGAGCCATATTTATACTGTCTATTTTTCCTTTGTGTTTGTGGGTTCTTGTTCCGTGTTCGGTCATTGTTACCGTGGACTTCACGAGTCGTTTCTTGTTTTGTTGATTGTGTTCTATTATCACTAAAGATAATAAAGTTAAACATGTTCGTTCATCACGCTGCGCCTTGGTCTGTTCATTACGACGATCGTGACATTGGGACTCTGTGATCTTCTGCATTAGCGATCCAGCCTGGAGATGTGCCTCTGATGTGTGTTAGCTTGTTAGCATTACAGAGGCGATGCTGGTGTAGTTACATGGCAGGATCTCAGAAGGGTTAACCAAGATGCTAATGGCGGTAGAGTAGAGTGTTATGACAATTTACACCATGAACCAGGGGCAGGGTCCTGGTGTGTGTGTGTGTGTGTGTGTGTGTGTGTGTGTGTGTGCGTGCGTGCGTGCGTGCGTGCGTGCGTGCGTGCGTGCGTGCGTGCGTGCGCGTGCGTGCGTGCGTGCGTGCGTGCGGCGGCGTGCGTGCGTGCGTGGGTCGCGTGCGTGCGTGCGTGCGTGCGTGCGTGCGGCGTGGCGTGCGTGCGTGGGGGTGCGTGCGGGGTGGGCGGGGGGGGCGGGGTGCGTGCGGCTGAGCAAGTGTCAGTGAGGGAGAGATGTGATACACCCACCACTTCAACTCAACAGACAGATCAGACGACTGTACGACAGTTGAATATCAACCATCAAGTCCTTTTCTTCCTCAGCCTGGTTCACACTACAGGGCCAAACCGAGCCAAGCCATGCCAATCTGGGCTGGCCTGGCTACGCATCCACCATAGCTGCTTAAACCACGCTGGAAAAGGACAATGTGAAATGAAAATATAAAAACCAGCAGGGTTCAGGTCGGCCCTGTAGTGTGAAACAGGCATCTGTTAAATAAATGTATCGCCAGGGGCGCATTCAGCAGGACGCAACATTTTGGAACGTTCTTATAGAAATAGGTTATGTAGAACGAACATGCCTCTCTGACATGTAGAATACGGAATCACATCAGCTCTATTCATGAAATGTCTATCTGCAACTGTCGACAACGTTTGGCATCTGAACATGGCTCAGTACAGCTTGGCTCGGCTCAGCTTTGCAGTGTGAAAAGGTGTTTGGTGTTTAAAGCAGGAGAAGGACTCTCACCCCGTACACGTGCCTGGCGCCCGCGTTGGCAGCGAACATGGACAGGATGCCTGTCCCACTGCCCACGTCCAGAACTATCTTGTCCTTGAACATGTGCTTGTTGTGGTACATGGCATTCCTATAGGTCAGGGTCCGCACTTCATCCTTCAGCATCTCCTGTACAACAGGGAACAACATGGGAATGTTGATGGGATTGGGAATCTCACAGAGAGGTGAATCATAACTTTTCTTTAAGTCAAATTTTCACTCAGGGTTGGATTCAATCGATATTGCAGAAGTATCGCCTGAAGATACAGCCATTAGTCATGCATTGGTGTCAATGGGAGACTAAGTGAATATTTGACTTATGTGGAAGTTAGGATTTGCAGAATGTGCAAGACTTTATAGCTCGGCGACTATGAATGGGTCCAGGAGTTTTACCTGGTCAGGTCATGGGGTCAGGAAAAACATGATACTATGCTACACAGAGGACGTCAAGCTAAAAAATACTTAACCCTATTAGTCCCGAGATCCCAGCAAAAATCGGCTTTTCATTCATCTGACTTTAATTTATCCAGCCCTTATATTTAGCCTCACAATTAAGTGTTTTACCATTTTATTTTCAGGACAACCAGGGCTAAATGTAGAACACAAAACAATTTGACATAAACAGTTGCATTCATGAGTTTTATTGACAAATTAGAAAAATAAGGTCCGCAATTATATATATCAGTGACAACTGTGTGGAGTTTGGAGTTTGTGACAGCAACTATGTCAGCTTATTACAGTAATGTAGACACTATGTCCTGGGATTTCCTATGATCTTCTATGTAGAAGAACCCCTTAACTTCTAACAACTCTTGTGGGGCTTGTGAATGTCATAGAGCAAAACATACAGTATTTTCATAGATAGGTTTTAATAGTTTGTGGCTCAAACAATTCTGACTCTAAATACGTTTTTGTATAAAAGACCCGGCCCCAGACCCCTTCGGGATCCGCCCTTGTCTCAAAAACACCGCTCTAGCGCAGCCCCCATTAATCACACAGACTAATGGTGTCTACGGATGCAGAATAAATAGACAAATCTAATGGTACAAACTTTAAGTCTGTAACGCAAACACACTATGTTAAAAATGGGTTAGAAGTCCCAAACGCACTGGCAATACAGTGGGACTCATTGGGTTAATATCGAGCTAAGAGAGATTCAACAGAGTGTGGAGAGTGTGTAAATGATTGTCCTCATACAGTATGTAATGAATATGCTACACTGAACGTTTCAGAAGTGGGTGGTACAGTACATGGATGTGTCCCAAATGTCCCCATTTACTGTATAGTGCACTACTTTTCACCAGAGCCCTATGGGCCCTGGTCAAAAGAAGTGCCCTACATAGAGTATAGGGTGCCATTTGGGACGTAGTGCATGTCTTCTAAACATGTATAAATGACAGCTTCTGGATTTCTATTAATAGAAAATGATCATAGTGACAGAGGCAGCATTTAGGCCGCATCGCTGGCACAGGCTATTTAAATAGAGGTAGGTCTATAACGAAACCCTGCTGGGATTATCTGATACCCATCTCTCTAAACCCATTCACACACACACACACACGCACACTCACACATTTTATCGGGGGCAGTTCTGTTCTTGGGTCTGCTTTGCATTCAGACAGTAACCTGACCCACATGCTAAATAAGGACCTCGACAGAAACACATTTTAGGTTGTTCCCTTTCTCTCTTCTTAGTTTTAGGCTACCTAGACCATAGATCACTATCCGGGGTATGAGTCTGACACTTCAATAGATCACTATCTGGGGTATGAGTCTGACACTTCAATAGATCACTATCTGGGGTATGAGTCTGACACTTCAATAGATCACTATCTGGGGTATGAGTCTGACACTTCAATAGATCACTATCTGGGGTATGAGTCTGACACTTCAATAGATCACTATCTGGGGTATGAGTCTGACACTTCAATAGATCACTATCTGGGGTATGAGTCTGACACTTCAATAGATCACTATCTGGGGTATGAGTCTGACACTTCAATAGATCACTATCTGGGGTATGAGTCTGACACTTCAATAGATCACTATCTGGGGTATGAGTCTGACACATCAATAGATCACTATCTAGGGTATGAGTCTGACACTTCAATATACTTTTTCCACATTCTGTTGTGTTACTATATTCCAAAATATGCATCCTGTTTGCAATAAGGCACTAAAGTAAATTTTCAAAAAATGTGGCAAGGAAATTAACTTTATGTCCTGAATACAAAGCGTTATGTTTGGGGCAAATCCAACACAACATATCACTAAGTACCACTCCTCATATTTTCAAGCATGCATGATGTTATGGGTATGCTTGTCATCGGCAAGGACTGGGGAGTTTTTTTTATGATAAAAAGAAACGGAATAGAGCTAAGCACAGGCAAAATCCTAAAGGAAACCTGTTTCAGTCTGCTTTCCAAGACACTGGGAGACAAATTCACCTTTCAGCAGGACAATAACCTAAAACACAAGGCCAAATATACACTGGAGCTGCTTACCAAGATGACATTGAATGTTCCTGAGTTGCCTAGTTACAGTTTTGACTTAAATCGGCTTGAAATTCTATGGCAAGATTTGAAAATGGCTGTGTAGCAATGATCAATAACCAACTTGACAGAGCTTGAATAATTTTTTAAAGAATAATGTGCAAATGTTGTACAATCCAGGTGTGCAAAGCGCTTCGAGTCTTACCCAGAAAGACTCACAGCTGTAATTGCTGCGAAAGGTGATTCTAACATGTATTGACTCAGGGGGTTGAATACTTATCTAATCAAGATATATTAGTGTTTTATTTGTAATAACTTTTTTTACAAATGCATTTTTCTTCCACCTTCACATTACAGATGATTTTGTGTGGATTCTTGACAAAAAACAACAACAATTAAATCCATGTAATCCCACTTTGTAACACAACAAGATGTGGAAAAGGTAAAGTGTGTGAATACTTTCTGAAGGCACTATATCTACCTCATGGATGAGTCTCCTACCTACCTCATGGATGAGTCTCCTACCTACCTACCTACCTCATGGATGAGTCTCCTACCTACCTACCTCATGGATGAGTTTCCTACCTACCTACCTCATGGATGAGTCTCCTACCTACCTACCTCATGGATGAGTCCCCTACCTACCTACCTCATGGATGAGTCCCCTACCTACCTACCTCATGGATGAGTCTCCTACCTAACTACCTACCTCATGGATGAGTCTCCTACCTAACTACCTACCTCATGGATGAGTCTCCTACCTACCTACCTCATGGATGAGTCTCCTACCTACCTACCTCATGGATGAGTCCCCTACCTACCTACCTCATGGCTGAGTGCCCTACCTACCTACCTCATGGATGAGTATCCTACCTAACTACCTACCTCATGGATGAGTCCCCTACCTACCTACCTCATGGATGAGTCTCCTACCTAACTACCTACCTCATGGATGAGTCTTCTACCTACCTACCTACCTCATGGATGAGTCCCCTACCTACCTACCTCATGGATGAGTCTCCTACCTGCTTACCTCATGGATGAGTCTCCTACCTACCTACCTACCTACCTATCTACCTACCTACCTCATGGATGAGTCTCCTACCTACCTCATGGATGAGTCCCCTACCTGCCTACCTCATGGATGAGTATCCTACCTACCTACCTACCTCATGGATGCGTCCCCTACCTGCCTACCTCATGGATAAGTATCCTACCTACCTACCTACTTCATGGATGAGTCTCCTACCTACCTACCTCATGGATGAGTCCCCTACCTAACTACCTACCTCATGGATGAGTCCCCTACCTACCTACCTCATGGATGAGTCTCCTACCTAACTACCTACCTCATGGATGAGTCTTCTACCTACCTACCTACCTCATGGATGAGTCCCCTACCTACCTACCTCATGGATGAGTCTCCTACCTGCTTACCTCATGGATGAGTCTCCTACCTACCTACCTACCTACCTATCTACCTACCTACCTCATGGATGAGTCTCCTACCTACCTCATGGATGAGTCCCCTACCTGCCTACCTCATGGATGAGTATCCTACCTACCTACCTACCTCATGGATGCGTCCCCTACCTGCCTACCTCATGGATAAGTATCCTACCTACCTACCTACTTCATGGATGAGTCTCCTACCTACCTACCTCATGGATGAGTCCCCTACCTGCCTACCTCATGGATGAGTCCCCCACCTACCTACCTCATGGATGAGTCCCTTACCTACCTAACTCATGGATGAGTCCCCTACCTACCTACCTCATGGCTGAGTCCCCTACCTACCTACCTCATGGATGAGTATCCTACCTAACTACCTACCTCATGGATGAGTCCCCTACCTACCTACCTTATGGATGAGTCTCCTACCTAACTACCTACCTCATGGATGAGTCTCCTACCTAAATACCTACCTCATGGATAAGTCCCCTACCTACCTACCTCATGGATGAGTCTCCTACCTAACTACCTACCTCATGGATGAGTCTTCTACCTACCTACCTACCTACCTACCTCATGGATGAGTCCCCTACCTACCTACCTACCTACCTCATGGATGTGTCTCCTACCTGCTTACCTCATGGATGAGTCTCCTACCTACCTCATGGATGAGTATCCTACCTACCTACCTACCTCATGGATGCGTCCCCTACCTGCCTACCTCATGGATAAGTCTCCTACCTACCAACCTACTTCATGGATGAGTCTCCTACCTACCTACCTCATAGATGAGTCCCCTACCTACCTCATGGATAAGTCCCCTACCTGCCTACCTCATGGATGAGTCCCCTACCTGCCTACCTCATGGATGAGTCCCCCACCTACCTACCTCATGGATGAGTCCCTTAACTACCTAATTCATGGATGAGTCCCCTACCTACCTTCCTACCTACCTACCTCATGGGTGAGTCCCCTACCTACCTCATGGATGAGTCCCCTACCTACCTTCCTACCTACCTACTTCATGGATGAGACCCCTACCTACCTCATGGATGCCAAAGTGGGCGTAGGAGTCAAAGTAGTAGTCCTGTGATGTCATTTCCTCCGGGTTGAGCAGCTTTGCCATCTTGCCACGCCCGGGGCAGGTGGGCAGGGCCGCTACATGGGGTGTATGTGGAGGGTGTGGCACATGGTGGACGGTAGGCACAGGTTTGGGCAAGGAGGAGGGCTGAGAGGACTGGGACTGGGGGGCAGTGATGGTACGCTGCTGCTAAGAGAGAGGAGGGGGTGAGGCAGAGAGAAATAGGGAATATAAAGATAGAGAGAAAGGTAGGGATAGAGCAAATAAAGACAGAGAGAGAGAGAGAGAGAGAGAGAGAGAGAGAGAGAGACAGACAAAATTGAGTGCAGGTGTATTTGAAGAGAGTAGGACATTTGAACATTGTCAGAGAAGAGCAACATAACTGGATCTGTTTGCTGTAAGAAATCGCTTTCAATACAGTGCACCTTGATGCAAAACAATTTGTTATAGCATTAAATGGCAAAATGTGCTATTTACAAATACAGTGAAGTACTTAGAATGCATTAGAGGTCACTTGGTAGGCTAGATTACATCATGTTACGCATCTACCCGTTTTCAGATCAGCAGGAGTACATGCTACATATTGTGCTGAACGGATAGTGGAATCAGCACCAAGGACAGCGCACCCATTAACCACTACAGATCATTTACACATCACATATCTTTGCAACTGTAATATTTTAACGGGATATATGCCATATCAATTTACAAAAACAACTAAACGTAGCATGTGTCTGCATTGCTTTTTACAGACACCAGTAGTCGATACAATCTTGATTACTTCAAAACTGACAAAGACAATACAAAATAAATAAACAGAACCATCATTAATTTATTATTATCGATTTATCAATATAACGAAAGATTTTGACCAGCATATGTCACTCCTTGGATCATTTACCAGCGAACTGACATACCTCAGAATTGTCCGGCTCCGCCATTTTTCTCCGAAGGAGCAGGCAACGCGAGTGCCTCAGTCCCATATGAGCCAACGAGATTTCTTCAACCCAGGGAGGGAAAAATCTTATATAAAATAAACTTAGTAGCTCTCTTTCAATGAGCTAGAATTGTTTTCCCTAGATTGACTATAATAAATGATGCAAACATTTAATATCAGAAATATTTAATATTTTAGGCTAAATTCCAATTTATTGTTACCCCCCTAAAAAGTTACCATGCTTATCTAAAACGTTTGTTTCACATCTATAAAAACGACAGGTATCCATTCTGTAAAAGTTACAGGTGGTTCCTATAGAGGCACTTGGGCATCAATTGCACCCCGAATTAACCTTCCTCTCTCCTCTTGCGCACTGCAACATATGCCTATGATGCAAGCAAACGAGACCAAAATGACAGTAGTCCACGTTAGGAAAATAAATCCTCATACTCCGCTTCCCCTCAACAGTCGTTTGCCACATCTATCAACATATCTCACAAGTCCTTGGCTTGAAATCTCCTTTGCATTGGCATTTCTTTTCCAGAAGCCCCATCAGTGATATTTATATTCGGAGAAGGATGCGCTATCCTCCGTTTGACTTGGCTACGTTCCCATGTCAAAAGTTGAACTTGACTATTGAGTTGGAGCTGTTCATTTAGGTTTTACAGGCAGTCAAGCACCAGTTGTCCAAGAACCGGGTCGTGATCAGACGATATAAATCGGTGCCTCCCACGCGCCAGTTGCCTCTCTTCACCTTCACAACAGATTTTCCGGCAGAATATAGAGAGATACTGTATATAGCGGACCAATTGCCGTTCTTCTCGACTTTCCCAGGATTCCCCACCGTGCATGGCAATTCTTATGAGCACGCAAGTGTCTGTACCTTTGCAGCATGCGTCCCCCCCATACTGTATCTAGCCTACTTTATATAAGCCATGACCTTGAAGACAAGTTCTAGCTAACCTACTTTCGTAATTAACACAAGAAAGGCCTTAAATCATTTGGGGCAAAATGAATCGAAACTGTGCGTAATTTTCCTAAATTATATGAATGACTTGACACTCTCCCAGGTGTGCCATTCGATCTTAAATTTGAACATTTATGAATGATCTAATTTGCATATTCATTGCAAAGTTGGAAATCGCCTACAGGTGTTTAGTTTATTTCCCTAAAGTATCCTTATGCGTAATGAGCACTTGGATCGCCGTACAATAATTGCGGCTTTTACGCATGTGGAGGTTGTGAAGATAAATCACCTAGGCGACTCGGTGTCATCTTGTCATTACCGCCAAGATTCACTAAAGATTAAGGAATCTCCTCAAAAGTTTCTCGTGTATTGCAATTTTAATGCACTGTAATTTCTAAATATTAAATCTTTATGATTGATTGGCTACACATACTGTATTGAGTATCCTCCTTTATCATATGTTTAGCATTACACTGACCAGAACTCGGAGTCAGATTCAGAAAACTTTATTGCCATGCAACAAATGTTGCTATTTCTCTTAGTGTTTTACAAAGAATCATCCATATAAACAGCAACGATTTTTCTATCTTATATATTCATATAATAAAACAGTCAAAGTCCAGCAATTAAACGCTGCATATTTGCACAAACAGCCTTGTATTTCAACACTAAACTGTGATTCTTGCAGACACATTATGTATTATCTGCAAAACACCTTTTGACTAAGTGTCTCTCGACTAAAGCGAAATCTCGTTCTAGAGCAGATGCCTAGAGCCTGTTCCTGATTATAGATTGAGGAGGTGTGAGTTTATTGTTAGGCAGCTATAGCAGCTTCCCCCACATTACCACTGCCTGCCTGCCTCCCACGTCCCTGCTTGTGTAATGCCTTAACAGTGGCAGCTGCTGATGGAAACTGGGGAGCCATGCTTCCATTCCCAGATGCTGAGAATGGTAATACACAAGTGCGCAAGTACACACACACACACACACACACACACACACACACACACACACAGACAGCATTAAACCATATTCAAATAAATATTATTTAGGCCATTTAAAAGAAGAAAGAATACAATTACACAAGGACATAGCCCTTGAGAACAGAAATGGTCCGTCCTCCCTGTACAAATGTGCTTTCTTTAACAGTCATATGCATGAGCATTATCAGCTGGTTGTACTCAAGGCAGTGGGTGGCAATAGCCTTGGGCAGCTTTTTGGTAGAAGTACAAGTAAGTCTGTATACCATGAGAGGGAGTTGGTAATGGACTATCAATGATTGCTTTTTACAAGGTTCACAAACGTTGAGGAAATATATATTTACGATTGCATTAGTATGAAAATCATTGTTAGATGATACCTCAATTCTGCACTCTGATAGTGATAGTGACATACATAGCAGTAGCATTGTTGCTACGATAGTAGCCTGTTGCAGACCTACTGCAATTACAATGACAAGCATTATGATGTTAAAGACTCTAGGGATATTCACACAAGCATTTGTTAACCCTGGGCTAAGCTTTAGCTCTGGGCTAAGAATTCACACTTGTATTCCACTGTCCTGGGTTAACAGACCAACACAAGGGACAAACACAACATGCGACCGGCAAACATTCTATCTCTGCGATTTTTTCTCTGCATTTATTAACACATTAGTCCCTCTTGCTTCTAGCCAAGTATTTTATTTGCAACAGTGATGGTTTATATAAACCTTGCTGTCTGCCTGTCCGACCTCCGGGACAATGTTTCACTTTTGAAATGCGATTTCGCCCCTGTACAGAGAATGCTGTTCACGGAAGAGACATCAAATCAATCACATTTTATTCCTCACATGCTTCGTAAATAACAGGTGTAGACTAACAGTGAAATGGTTACTTATGGACCCTTCCCTACAATGCAGAGAGAAAGAAAATAGAGAAATAATACAAAAGTAAAACATGTAATAATAAACCATGTAATAATAAATACACCATGGGGCGACGCACAATTGGCCTAGCGTCGTCCAGGGTAGGGGAGGGAATGGCCGGCAGGGATGTAGCTCAGTTGGTAGAGCATGGCGTTTGCAACGCCAGGGTTGTGGGTTTGATTCCCACGGGGGCCAGTATGAAAAATACAAAACATAATGTATGCACTCACTAACTGTAAGTCGCTCTGGATAAGAGCGTCTGCTAAATGACTAAAATGTAAATGTAAATTAACGAAAACTTGGCTATATACACGCGGTACCAGAGTTAACCAGGGGTATGAGGTAATTGAGATAGATTAGATATGTACATATAACTAGTAATACAGTGACAAATAATAAACAGCAGCAGCAGCGGTATGTGATGAGTCAAAAATAAAATGCAGATAGTCCAGGTTAGCTATTTGGTTAAAGCAGCAATATGTAGCCTAACTTTTTGGGCGACCCCAAAAAATGCACAGAAATATGAGTTATAAATCACCCATCCTCATTGAAAGCAAATCTAAGAAGCCGTAGATCTGTTCTATGTGCCCTATTTTTATGCTTCTTCTTTTTAAGGTTCATTTTTGCATCTTTTACTTTGGGTTTTGCACACCAGCTTCAAACAGCTGAAAATACAATATTTTTGGTTATGTAAAATATTGTTCACAGCTGATTCTCTACACTATACTTGCTTGTTCTGTCACATAAACTGAAAACAGGTGAACTATTAGAATTTTAGCAGGCGGAGCGATTTCTGCATAGTGCATCTTTAACAATTTAACTAACTATTTATCAGTGTTATGGCTTAGGGGTAGACGCTGTTCAGGGTCCTGTTGGTTCCAGACTTGGTGCATCGGTACCGCTTGCCGCGTGGTAGCAGAGAGAACAGTCTATGACTTGGGTGGCTGTAGTCTTTGACAATTTTTAGGGCCTTCCTCTGACACCGCCTGGTGTAGAGGTCCTGGAAGGCAGGGAGCTGATGTACTGGGCCGTACACACTACCTACTGTAGCGCCTTGCGGTCGGATGCCAATCAGTTGCCATACCTAGTGGTAATGCAGCCAGTCAAGATGCTCTCAATGGTGCAGCTGAATAACTTTTTTATGATCTGAGGGCCCCTGCCAAATCTTTTCAGCCTCCTGAGGCTGAAGAGGCATTGTCGTGCCCTCTTCAAATCAAAATCAAATTAAATTGTATTTGTCACATGCGCCGAATACAACAGGTGTAGACCTTACAGTGATATGCTTACTTACAAGCCCTTAATAAACAATGCAGTTTTAAGAAAAATAAGTGTTTAGTAAAAAACTAGATAAGTACAAAATAAAAATAATTAAAGAGCAGCAGTAAAATAACAGTAGCGAGGCTATATACAGGGGGTACCGGTACAGAGTCAATGTGCGGGGGCACAGGTTAGTCGAGGTAATTGAAGTAATATGTACATGTAGGTAGAGGTAAAGTGACTATGCATAGATAATAAACAGAGAGTAGCAGCAGTGTAAAAGAGGAGGGGGGGAAAACAATGCAAATAGTCTGGGTAGCCATTTGATTAGCTGTTCAGGAGTCTTATGGCTTGGGGGTAGAAGCTGTTAAGATTAAGAAGACAACTGTGTTGGTGTGTGTGGACCATCATAGATCCTTAGTGACATGGACACAGAGGAACTTGAAGCTCTTGACCCGCTCCACTACAGCCCCATCGAGGTAAATGGGGGACATACTCGGCCCTCTGTTTCCTGTAGTCCACGATAAGCTCCTTTGTCTTGCTGACGTTGAGGGATAGGTTGTTGTCCTGGCACCACACTGCCAGCAGTAGCGGTGTGTGGGTAAAATTACTGGAGAAGCCCCCCCCCCCAAAAAAGCCATATTACAACCTATGTGTTGTGATAATTACGTTGTTTGCTCTATAACCTGTTAATTCATATTCCTTGAGACCATGATACACCGCCAGTCAACATTTTGGACAAGGGTTTTTCTTTATTTTGACTATTTTTTACATTGTAGAATAATAGGGAAGACATCAAAACTATGAAATAACACATATGGAATCATGTATTAAACAAAAAAGTGTTAAACAAATCAAAGTAATTTTATATTTGAGAATCTTCAAATACCCACCCTTTGCCTTGACGACAGCTTTGCACACTCTTGGCATTCTCTCAACCAGCTTCACCTGGAATGCTTTTCCAACAGTCTTGAAGGAGTTCCCACATATGCTGAGCACTTGTTGGCTGCTTTTCCTTCACTCTGCGGTCCAACTCATCCCAAACCATCTCAATTTGGTTGAGGTCGGGGGATTGTGGAGACCAGGTCATCTAATGCAGCACTCCATCACTCTCCTTTTTGGTAAAATATCCCTTACACAGCATGGAGGTGTGTTGGGTCATTGTCCTGTTGAAAAACAAATGATAGTCCCACTAAGCGCAAACCAGATGTGATGGCGTATCGCTGTAGAATGCTGTGGTAGCCATGCTGGTTAATTGTGCCTTGAATTCTAAATAAATCACTGACAGTGTCACCAGCAAAGCACCCCCACACCATAACACCTCCTCCTCCATGCTTTATAGTGGGAAATACATATGCAGAGATCATCCGTTCACCCACACCGCGTCTCACAAAGACACGGCGGTTGGAACCAAAAATCTCTAATTTGGACTCCAGACCAAAGGACAAATTTCCACCGGTCTAATTTCCATTGCTCGTGTTTCTTGACCCAAGCAGGTCTCTTCTTCTTATTGGTGTCCTTTAGTAGTGGTTTCTTTGCAGCAATTCGACCATCAAGGCCTGATTCACACAGTCCCCTCTGAACAGTTGGTGTTGAGATGTGTCTGTTACTTGAACTCTGTGAAGCATTTATTTGGGCTGCAATTTCTGTGGCTGGTAGCTCTAATGAACTTATCCTCTGCAGCAGAGGTAATTCTGGGTCTTCTTTCCTGTGGCGGTCCTCATGAGAGGCAGATTCATCATAGCGCTTGATGGTTTTTGCAACTGCACTTAAATAAACTTTCAAAGTTCTTGAAATTGAAATGCATTCCAGGTGACTACCTCATGAAGCTGGTTGAGAGAATGCCAAGAGTGTGCAAAGCTGTCATCAAGGCAAAGGGTGGCTATTTGAATAATCTCAAATATAAAATATATTTGGATTTGTTTCACATTTTTTTGGTTACTACATGATTCCATATGTGTTATTTCGTAGTTTTGATGTCTTCACTATTCTTCTACAATGTAGAAAATAGTAAAATTAAAGTTTCTGACATTTTCGTACCACTAAACAACTATTGATTTAGAACCACAGAGTTACCACAAGTATGCTTAGTCTAATACAGTGACAACTAAAAGATACCAAAAACAATTTAGTCTAATCTAGGTAAGCTAAATATGATGTGGCTGTCCATGGTTCTGATTTGTGTGTGTGTGTGTGTGTGTGTGCGCGTGTTCATGCAAGTAGAAAACTTCCATTCATGGGCAACGTTAGCTAGTTAACATTAGCCTTCTACATCTAGCTACATATTGAACTTCCATCCTCTCAGGCAAGGGCCACAACAATGTCTGAATTAATGGTTGGATCAGAATCGCCATTATAATCATTGGCCAGTACGGATAATTATTGTAAAAACACAAGTCCAAGTCCCTATCTCCATCCATGGCTAATTTAGGAAAGGGATAACAACACAACGAGATGCAACAATTCAAGTTTTCCTGTCAATTACCTATGCTCTCAATGGGATTTGATTAGAGTGATGCCAAATCTAAACCGTCTTCCCTTGACAGTTTTTTTTGGTGCGCTAGGACCATTCACAGTTAAGCGCGCTCAGTTTAGCTCAACGCTGATTGGCTATTTTTATTTGATTTTTTTTTTGTCAAGGGAGGCCGCTGGCTTCCCTTGCCTTCAATGCTACGGGCGGCAACAATGTCATACTCGTTTGGACCAGACAGCATCAGATAGATGGCCAACACGTAGAGAGACAGAGGGGCGCTGTTTCGCTCACTCGGATGCTTTCTCCTGTGAGATACATTCAGCCTCTTGCGAATTGAAGGAAAATGATGAAACACAGAGCGACGAAAGATTAAAAATTAATAAATAAGACTATTGGTCAATTTTTGTGGGAAGCCTTGTGTCAAAGTTGCGTCAATTCAAATCTGGTATTAGGAACAAAAGAGGTCAACACGACTTCTAAGATATACTAGTTATTTTAATTAATGCAAAACCTTCAATGGTAAATATGATGTTTCGTATATACGGGCTCCTTGAAATACCTCGCAGGGCACTTCAGAGAACTAAAATCCATTGTTACAGGTTCTTCCTCAAATACTCTGACAGAGAGAGAGTTTCCCACCTCTCTGCTGGCCAATCAGAGTAGACGCTGAGCGTGGTTTAGACTTACTCAGCCTATCCGTTGACGCACCCCTGTTGCCAGGCATAAGTTTATCATAACAACCTGTCATGGTGAGAAGAGCCAGCTCCCCTAGACACCATTCCTACGTCCAAGGAAGGTTCACAGATCACAAAGGACCAGTATAGTCTAGTATTTGGAGACACAAATTATTATCTTATCTTAACCCCTAAAACAGCTCTTCACATCAATCACAGCTTGCCAGGTGACACAACCCACATCAGCCCAGTCTAGAATGCATTCTTTCTAAGTTAGTCATCCCATCAATTAGGAGAATAATAAATCCCCCATACTTGCTTCCCTTGGCATCCATAAATACGCGCCATTGACTGCCAGGTCCTCCTCCCTATAGGCTGTCTGAAAATACATCCGTTGAACACCAAATATGGAGTTTCGCTGAGCAACTATCTTTATTTACACCCGTTAAGGCGGGTATGTACTTCCAAAGAAGGTGTAAATAAAAATGTACAAACACCCCGAAAAACGCCTCTTCGGCGCCACCAATGTATTGAGCTGTTGTAAACTTCCGACCTGTGCGTGGCAGTAATGAGTGATTCATATTGGAGGTGCCAAATAGGCATTTTATCCATTGCTTGTACATTTTTATTTAGATCTTTTTTGGAAGTACATACCGACCGGCCTTAATGGGAGTAAATTAAAATAGTTGCTCAGCGAAACTCCATATTTGGTGATCATCAAACTTATTTTGACATTATAACGGTTGCAAAGCTGGTGAATGGGAGTTTGAATCGGCGCTTTCTGGGCATTAGACAAATCTATAACGCACAGCTACTGGTTCAGGGCCAGCTAGCTCTGGGCTAAGGTTGGTGCTAATCCACTTTAGAATGTGCAAGTGTGAACACTCGCTTAGCCCCGAGTTAAAATCTCCCTTAGCCCAGGGCTAAGGAGGCTCTTAGCCCTGGGCTAAAGTGCAGTGCGAACGCGCCTAAAGTGCATCCCCTCACATGTTGTGTCCTCTACTCACAGTGTCTTGTTTTATTATCCAAATAATCAAGTGCACCCTGTAGATTAGGTGTTGGGGGTTTTAAAAAATACATATTCTGGTGAAATAATGTTATTTACCAAAGCAAATCATTTCGTTTGACACCTCATGCGTGATTTGCATATTTTAGAGACTGGTTTGGGGTTATTTGAGGTTTCGAAAACCTTTCACATCATCCATTCCGATCAAGTGGTCAACAAGGAGGCGCAGGCGGTTCTATCAACAACAGCTCCCTCTTCATTATGCAAAGTAGTCTATCTGCTGATGAAGTGGCGGTCTCTCCGACCCCCACAGACAAAGGTTAATTTGATATTCAAACAGAGAGCAGAACATCATTGATTTGACTGGCGTGGTCAATTAAATAATGATGAAAGTGAAAAGGAGGTTGGGTCACACACAGTGGCGATTTTAGCATGTAAATCTTGGTGGGGCAAACTCAAACAATTTTTTAGATGCATGCCAGCAAAGCCACTACACAACACAACACAACACAACACAACACTAAACAATACATTAATTGCACTATAATGGTGACAAACGGTGCCCACAACCTGTTAGGGCCTACAAAAAGCTGTCCCAACAGTAGAGCTTTCTTTTCAGCACCCTGGAGTGGTAAGCACCACTACACCTGGCTATCAGCGAAGCCTTTTCTGGCAGCGAAACAGTTCATTCAGCCTCATTTACTGTCTTTAAAAAAAACAGCTGATATGGCTGACTTGCTTAAACAAATGGTGTTTCTACTGACAATTGAGATGTACAAACTATAAGGGAACGACCAGCGGATAAGAGGCAATCCGTAATTTCTATTAAGACATTAATAAGTGAGCTAGGTTGGACGTAGTCAATATAACTATTTGTTCAGCACTTTTGATATGTACAGCGACAGAATTCAGAACATGGGCCGTTCTTACAGTATTCTCCCTGTTCTACAAGTTAGAACCTAGGATAAATAAAGGGGGCATATAAGCAGACAATGAAAGCTCTTACAATATTCGATGATTACATTTCTCTAAAACAGGCTATAGGCTACATGTGCACCACCAAGTCAGAACAGTAGGCTAAGTTAAGAGGGGGAAAGTGACCAAATTATTAGGATGAGGCATATATCTCCCTGGCATATTACAACATTATGCAGCAGCGTACAATACATTTTTGGACTCACCTTGTTGTTCTGTGCTCACTTGAACCGGAAGGTGGCGAGGCGGTCCTTCTTGTGGGTAACATTTTGTCATCAAACTTTGTCATCAAAGTCTGGCATTCTCTGAATTTATGGTGCTTTCAAGACAACTGGGAACTCTGAAAAAAACAAGGTTGAATGATGACGTCAATGATCTTCAGGTCGGAGCTCTAGAGAGAGGCCCGAGTTCCCGACTTGGAATTCCGAGTTGGATGACCGTTCAAAACATATTTTCCCTAGTCGGAGCTAGTTTTTTTCAGAGTTCCAAGTTGTCTTGAACTCACTGAAGTCTGAGATTTCCCAGTTCCGAGTTTCCAGTTGTTTTGAACACGGCAGAAGTCATGCTGGTATTTCTTTCCTTCTTAATGCGTTTCAGCCAATCAGTTGTGTTGTGACAAGGTAGGGGGGTATACCGAAGAAAGCCCTATTTGGTAAAATACCAAGTCCATATTATGACAAGAACAGCTCAAATAAACAAAGAGAAACAACAGTCCATCATTACTTTAAGACATGAAGGTCAGTCAATACAGAAAATGTCAAGAACTTTGAAAGTTTATTCAAGTGCAGTTGCAAAAACCATCAAGCGCTATGATACCCAAATGAAATGGCGCCGGAGAAGATGGCTGCCGTTTTACAGCCCTCTAACCAATTGTACTATTATGTGTGTTTTTCCGAGTTATTTGTAATTTATTTTGTACATAATGTTTCTGCCATCGTCTCTTATAACCAAAAAGAGCTTCTGGATATCAGGACAGCGATTACTCACCTCGTATTGGACGAATATTTTTTCTTCAACGAGGCGGCCGCGAAGGATATCCTACAGACACCCGACAAGGCCCAAATCCCCGTCATTCGCATGAGGAAGAGATGGAGATATCGTGGACGTAGGTCGGGGTGCCTTGTAAGGATCCGACAGCGAGCGAGTAAACTGCCGCTCCCATCAAGCCTATTATCAATCATTGGATCCTATCTTCAATTATTGGAAAATAAATTGGATGACCTAAGATTACGGTTATCCTACCAACGGGACATTAAAAACTGTAATATCTTATGTTTCACCGAGTCGTGGCTGAACGACGACATGGATAACATACAGCTAGCGGGCTATACGCTACATCGGCAGGATAGAATGGCTGACTCCGGTAAGACAAGGGGTGGCGGTCTGTGTATATTTGTAAACAACAGCTGGTGCACAAAATCAAATACTAAGGAAGTCTCAAGGTTTTGCTCGCCTGAGGTAGAGTATCTTATGATAAGCTGTAGACCACACTATTTACCAAGAGAGTTTTCATCTATATTTTTCATAGCTGTCTATTTACCACCACAAACCAATGCTGGCATTAAGATTGCACTGAATGAGCTGTATAAGGCCATAAGTCAACAGGAAAACGCTCATCTAGAGGCAGCGCTCCTAGTGGCCGGGGACTTTAATGCAGGGAAACTTACATCCATTCTACCTAATTTCTACCAGCATGTTAAATGTGCAACCAGAGGAAAAAAAACTCTAGACCACCTTTACTCCACACACAGAGACGCATACAAAGCTCTCCCTCGCCCTCCATTTGGCAAATCTGACCATAACTCTATCCTCCTGATTCCTGCTTGTAAGCAAAAACTAAAGCAGGAAGCACCAGTGACTCGGTTAATAAAAAAGTGGTCAGATGACGCAGATGCTAAGCTACAGGACTGTTTTGCTAGCACAGACTGGAACATGTTCCGGGATTCTTCAGATAGCATTGAGGAGTACACCACATCAGTCACTGGCTTCATCAATAAGTGTATCGATGATGTCGTCCCCACAGTGACCGTACGTACATACCCCAACCAGAAGCCATGGATTACAGGAAACATCCGCACTGAGCTAAAGGGTAGAGCTGCCACTTTCAAGGAGCGGGACTCTAACCCGGACGCTTATAAGAAATCCCCCTATGCCCTCCGACGAACCATCAAACAGGCAAAGAGTCAATACAGGACTAAGATTGAATCGTACTACACCGGCTCTGACGCTCGTCGGATGTGGCAGGGCTTGAAAACTATTACAGACTACAAAGGGAAGCACAGCCGCGAGCTTCCCAGTGACACAAGCCTACCAGACGAGCTAAACCACTTCTATGCAAGCAACACTGAAGCATGCATGAGAACACCAGCTGTTCTGGATGACTATGTGATCACGCTCTCCGTAGCCGATGTGAGTAAGACTTTTAAGCAGGTCAACATTCACAAGGCCGCAGGGCCAGACGGATTACCAGGACGTGTACTCCGAGCATGTGCTGACAAACTGGCAAGTCTCTTCACTGACATTTTCAACATGTCCCTGACTGAGTCTGTAATACCAACATGTTTCAAGCAGACCACCATAGTCCCCGTGCCCAAGGACACTAAGATAACCTGCCTAAATGACTACCGACCCGTAGCACTGACATCTGTAGCCATGAAATGCTTTGAAAGGCTGGTCATGGCTCACATCAACACCATTATCCCAGAAACCCTAGACCCACTCCAATTTGCATACCGCTCCAACAGATCCACAGATGATGCAATCTCTATTGCACTCCACACTGCCCTTTCCCACCTGGACAAGAGGAACACCTACGTGAGAATGCTATTCATTGACTACAGCTCATCATTCAACACCATAGTGCCCTCAAAGCTCATCACTAAGCTAAGGATCCTGGGACTAAACACCTCCCTCTGCAACTGGATCCTGGACTTCCTGACGGGCCGCCCCCAGGTGGTAAGGGTAGGTAACAACACATCTGCCACACTGATCCTCAACACGGGGGCCCCTCAGGGGTGCGTGCTCAGTCCCCTCCTGTACTCC
The DNA here is from genome assembly GCF_020615455.1 of Coregonus clupeaformis. Taxonomy (NCBI): domain Eukaryota; kingdom Metazoa; phylum Chordata; class Actinopteri; order Salmoniformes; family Salmonidae; genus Coregonus; species Coregonus clupeaformis. The sequence continues at coordinate 2,978,030 of NC_059193.1, forward strand.
CTGTTCACCCATGACTGCATGGCCAGGCACGACTCCAACACCATCATTAAGTTTGCCGACGACACAACAGTGGTAGGCCTGATCACCGACAACGATGAGACAGCCTATAGGGAGGAGGTCAGAGACCTGGCCATGTGGTGCCAGGATAACAACCTCTCCCTCAACGTGACCAAGACAAAGGAGATGATTGTGGACTACAGGAAAAAAAGAGGACTGAGCACGCCCCCATTCTCATCGACGGGGCTGTAGTGGAACAGGTTGAGAGCTTCAAGTTCCTTGGTGTCCACATCACCAATGAACTATCATGGTCCAAACACACCAAGACAGTCGTGAAGAGGGCACGACAAAGCCTATTCCCCCTCCATCGAGAGCATCGTGACTGGTTGCATCACCGCCTGGTATGGCAACTGCTTGGCCTCCGACTGCAAGGCACTACAGAGGGTAGTGCGTACGGCCCAGTACATCACTGGGGCCAAGCTTCCTGCCATCCAGGACCTCTATACCAGGCGGTGTCAGAGGAAGGCCCTCAAAATTGTCAAAGACTCCAGCCACCCTAGTCATAGACTGTTCTCTCTGCTACCGCACGGCAAGCGGTACCGGAGTGCCAAGTCTAGGTCCAAAAGACTTCTCAACAGCTTCTACCCCCAAGCCATAAGACTCCTGAACAGCTAATCATGGCTACCCGGACTATTTGCACTGCCCCCCCCACCCCATCTTTTTACGCTGCTGCTATTCTGTTAATTATTTATGCATAGTCACTTTAACTCTACCCACATGTACATATTACTTCAACTACCTCAACTAGCCGGTGCCCCCGCACATTGACTCTGCACCGGTACCCCCCTATATATATAGCCTCCCTACTGTTATTTTATTTGACTTCTGCTCTTTTTTTCTCAACACTTTTTTGTTGTTGTTTTATTTTACTTTTTTATTAAAAATAAATGCACTGTTGGTTAAGGGCTATAAGTAAGCATGTCACTGTAATGTCTGCACCTGTTGTATTCAGCGCATGTGGCCAATAAAATTTGATTTGATTTGATTTTATGAAACTTGCTCTCATGAGGACTGCCACAGGAAAGGAAGACCCAGAGTTACCTCTGCTGCAGAGGATAAGTTCATTAGAGTTACCAGCCTCAGAAATTGCAGCCCAAATAAACGCTTCACAGAGTTAAAGTAACAGACACATCTCAACATCAACTGTTCAGAGGAGACTGCGTGAATCAGACCTTCATGGTCGAATTGCTGAAAAGAAACCACTACTAAAGGACACCAATAATAAGAAGAGACTTGCTTGGGCCAAGAAACACGAGCAATGGACATTAAACCGGTGGAAATCTGTCCTTGTCTCCTGGTCTGATGAGTCCAAATTTGAAATTTTGGTTCCAACCGCTGTGTCTTTGTGAGATGCAGAGTATGTGAAAGGATCTCTGCATGTGTGGTTCCCACCGTGAAGCATGGAGGTGTGATGGTGTGGGGGTGCTTTGCTGGTGACACTGTCTGTGATTTATTTAGAATTCAAAGCACACTTGACCAGCATGGCTACCACAGCACTGCAGCGATACGCCATCCAATCTGGTTTGCACTTAGTGGGACTATAATTTGTTTTTCAACAGGACAATGACCCAAAACACACCTCCAGGCTGTGTAAGGGCTATTTGACCAAGAAGGAGAGTGATGGAGTGCTGCATTAGATGACCTGGCCTCCACAATCACCCGACCTAAATCCAATAGAGATGGTTTGGGATGAGTTGGACCGCAGAGTGAAGGAAAAGCAGCCAACAAGTGCTCAGCATATGTGGTAACTCCTTCAAGACTGTTGGAAAAGCATTCCAGGTGAAGCTGGTTGAGAGAATGCCAATAGTGTGCAAAGCTGTCATCAAGGCAAAGGGTGGCTAGTTTGAAGAATCTCAAATATAAAATATATGATTTCATAATTTTGATGTCTTCACTATTACAGTCACAGTCACTAGCCCATTCAGCCCATTCAAGCTTAACATCCTTGTCATTTATCGCCCTCCAGGTTCCCTTGGAGAGTTCATCAATGAGCTTGACGCCTTGCTAAGTTCCTTTCCTGAGGATGGCTCACCCCTCACAGTTCTGGGTGACTTTAACCTCCCTACGTCTGCCTTTGACTCATTTCTCTCTGCCTCCTTCTTTCCACTCCTTTCCTCTTTTGACCTCACCCTCTCACCGTCTCCCCCTACTCACAAGGCAGGCAATACGCTTGACCTCATCTTTACTAGATGCTGTTCTTCTACTAATCTCACTGCAACTCCCCTCCAAGTCTCCGACCACTACTTTGTAACATCAAAGCGGTGACCCGATACTGCAGGTTCATGCTCTACAACATTCGCAGAGTACGACCCTACCTTACACAGAAAGCGGCACAGGTCCTAATCCAGGCACTTGTCATCTCCCGTCTGGATTACTGCAACTCTCTGTTGGCTGGGCTCCCTGCCTGTGCCATTAAACCCCTACAACTTATCCAAAACGCCGCAGCCCGTCTGGTGTTCGACCTTCCCAAGTTCTCTCAAGTCAACTGGAAGCCAGTGGAGTGTGCGGAGGAGCGCCGCACACTCCACTGGCTTCCAGTTGAGGCTTGCATCTACTACAAGACCATGGTGCTTGCCTACGGAGCTGTGAGGGGAACGGCACCTCCTTACCTTCAGGCTCTGATCAGACCCTACACCCAAATGAGGGCACTACGTTCATCCACCTCTGGCCTGCTAGCTCCCCTACCTTTACAGAAGCACAGTTCCCGCTCAGCCCTGTCAAAGCTATTTGCTGCTCTGGCACCCCAATGGTGGAACAAGCTCCCCCACGACGCCAGGACAGCGGAGTCACTGACCACCTTCCGGAGACACTTGAAACCCTACCTCTTTAAACAATACCTGGAATAGTATAAAGTCATCTTTCTACCCCCCCCCATAAAAAAAAGAAGAAAAAAAGTGGTTGTCCCACTTGCTATCATAAGTTGAATACACCAATTTGTAAGTCGCTCTGGATAAGAGCGTCTGCTAAATGATGTAAATGTAAATGTAATTATTATACAATGTAGAAAATAGTAAAAATAAAGAAAAACCCTTGAATGAGTAGGTGTGTCCAAACTTTTGACTGGTACTGTATAAATATATTTTTTAGGTAAACAGGTGGGGCTCAAAAGAGGTGGGGATCTGCCCCACCTGCCCTGAATGACGGGTCACCACTGGTCACCACTGCCCCCCCCCCCCCTTTACACACAGACAGATAGATGTGTTTGTTGTCTCCTCTGCCGGTCCTGCCTTTGACTGTGTCTGCTCGACCGTGGCCCGAGCTTGGCCCCTCCTGCGAGACAAGGCATTAAAGAGCTTAGCGGGCTACAAAGGATGGGTGATAAACTAACGACGGTGGAATGGGAAAGGACAGACAGGCACTGCCGAGGAATATAAATTAGTTGAGTTCTGAGAGAAGGAAGTGTACTTGTGCTGTTTATTTCTCTCTCATTTGAGTTGCCTCCGAGTTTATTTTCAATCTCCAGAGTGTAAAATTTGCCAATTGGCTTCAAATTCAGAGCTGTGATGATCTCCCTCTCATAAACAGTTGCTGTGTTCTTTGTGGATTCTGCCCATTAGCTCAGTGAAACACAGAAGCCATGATGGATCATAATATCCCCTTCTGTAATGGAGATTGGGGAGACTGATGTTGCTGTAGCAGGTAAACATCCACACATCCTTTCCTGATGGCAGTCCTAATGGGCTGTGGGGATTATTGGGTTACTGAGATGAAGTCGGAGGGGAATACACAATAGCCATCCTGTTTGTTAGAAAGGAAGCAATCTGAAGACAATTTATGTGAAAAACTGGGGAGGACATAACATGTAGTGCTGAGCAAGAGAAGATCAATATAGCCTGGTTCCAGAATACAGATCTGTTTTGGCTGTCATTCCAACTCCAGCATGACAATGACCTTGTTTGCAAGACATCACAAACAGATCTAGGATCAATAGGCTTGTAGTCATAAACAATTATGATAGGCCCTCTCTATTGTTTTGCAATCAATTCATATTTGGGAAAGATTAAAGGCCTACAAATCTGTCACTATGACATTTGGGCAGTTATTTGCCAATTACCCTAGCTAGCTATTCGACGACAAATTCAACTGGAGGCCTCTCACACAAGTTATTTCCCTCACATACACACCTGAATTATAATCTTATGTGGCGCTTTCTCCCAAACCCCAACATATTTCCATTTGCCCTGTAATTGTCATGTAGAACCCCGTAGCCATGCTGAGGCCTAGTACTTTTAATTTACGCTTGGGGATGTTTGCTTCAACCTGAACTCCCCCAGCAGAAAAACACCATTCTTGCCAATCATACTGCTGCTACCTCCCAGTAGCGGATTTGTTTTTCGCTGTGGTCTCTATATTCATTGTGTGTCCCAACCTCCATTTCACTTTCACCATTCTTAAAATAATTGACCACTCCAGTTAAATCAATGATGTTCTGGTCTCTGTTGAAATACCAAATTAACCTTTGTCTGTGGGGGTCGGAGAGACCGCTACTTCATCAGCAGGTAGAATACTTTGCATAATGAAGTGAGAGCTGTTGTTGATAGAACTGCCCGCGCCTCCTTGTTGACCACTTGATCGGAATGGATGATGTGAAAGGTTTTCGAAACCTCAAATAACCACAAACAAGTCTCTAAAATATGCACTTCACGCATGAGGTGTCAAATGAAATTATTTACGTCAGTCAACACTTTGCTTGGGTAAATAACATGTATTTTTTTAAAACCCCAAAAGCCTAATCTACCTGGTGCACTTGTTCATTGGATTGATATAGTCAACAAACAAGTGTCAAAACAATATTGAAACAAATTTACATGACGTGCACTTGTGTGAATAAACACACAATAACAATGTAATTACCGTCTGTTATATTGTATAGGCCTATACGCCAATGCATTGTAACAGTGTATGCATTGTAACATTGTAACTATATGCACTGCCGCTTCAATAGCATCCAATCCAATGGGGGCGAGTAGTTTCATTCATTGCCTTTTCACCCCACAATGACCCCTCATTCCTCTCCACGGACTGGACGCTAGGGAAGCAACAAGCTTGATTGAATCAAAAAGCCTATGCTACAATAACGGGACCGCTATTTATCCGTTTATATTCAGAAGCAAGCCGTGCATTTGGTGAGTGAGTATTATCGGGGTAATTAAGGCTACTTTCCTAAATTGCGATGCATGCTAAAATATATAAGCAATTTCGTAAACCCTGTCTACTACACGCAGCTCAATGCAGGTGCATCCAGTGTGGGGTGCTTTTTTAAGGAAGCCTGCGCAGTTTCCATGGCCTCCAAATGTAGCGAAAACGTTTTGGAAACGAATAATGAAATAATATTTTGTATGTTTTGAAAATATTGTCGAGTGCATAGGCACCGGTTTTCTTATTCGGTTTTGTAGACAGTCAGAACGTGAAAAGTGAGTCTGCAAACCAACGTCCAGCCTATTCCACTAATTATCGAGCGAAATTGACATAGATGGACAAACGTGATGATCTATGTCAGTTTAGATTTGCATATCGGCGGTGGGGATCCCTTCTCTGATATGAAGCTTATCAAGCACTCCATCTCTTCATGGATTTTTTATGCGGGGGAAAATCAATTTCGCTGATCCTGCCTGCCTTTTGGTGGTAAATAGATTGCCGCAAGTGCTCGTAAACACACATCCATCACATATAGGTTCACACAGGGTGGGTAGCCTAAATGTGTTGTTGCATTGGTTGATAGATACTACCATGTTATCGTGGATAGAATATTACAGTATGCTACATGTTGCTGGCCTGGCTGGTTGAATAGGTAGGCTACTTGTGAAACATTCTGTCAAAAGCATATTCTAGAATGTTCTGTTTTTGTTTCGTGTCTATCCCATCAAAGTTACACAGTAACTGATTTCTTAGTCCGAGGACAAAACTTTCAGCTCTATTTTTTTCAACCAGTGAATGACATACCGGTAGCCTACAAGTCACATTTCACAGCTTGTGCTCTTTGATAATGCATGTTCAGACAGTTCAACCGATTCCCTGTGTACTGGATCTCCCTATAGCCCAAAGCCATTGGTTTGAAGGAACAGCACACACAGTACACCCTCTGTGCTGAATAAAGTTTGAGCCAGCAACTTCACAAATAATGCCCTAGAATAGAATAGAATAGAAATGACAAGAGCAGAATAGAGCATGAGTATAGAATACAAACAGAGTAGAATAGAACTGTAATAGAATAGAATCACTGTATTTTCCCAAGAGTAGAATAGAATTAAACAGAATAGAGTAGAATATAGAAAACAAACAGTGTAAAATAGAATAGAATAACTTAATGATTTTCCCCAAGGGAACTTTAGCCTATAAACAGATAACAGCACATGTCACGCCCTGACTCATGGGACTCGTGTATGTTGAGTCAGGGTGTGGATATTCGATGTTGTATTTTCTATGTTTGCATTCTATGTTGTGTGTTTCTATGTTTGGCCGGGTGTGATTCCCAATCAGAGGCAGCTGTCGCTTGTTGTCTCTGATTATGGATCATACTTAGGCAGCCTATTGGCAATCACTAGTTGTGGGATCTTGTTCTGTGTGTAGGCTTGTTTTGTGTTTAGCCTGAGGACTTCACGTTACGTTGGTTTGTTGTTTTGTTCGTGTGTTTATCATTGAAATAAACATGTATGCATTTCACGCTGCGCCTTGGTCTGACCCGTCCTTAAACGAACGTGACAGCACAATTAAAAATACAAATACCAAGAAAACTAAACAGTTTTGGGTTTAGTTCTATTCCAGCAGACAGTCAAAGCCATATTTGCAGATGTGTTACTGCAATGTTTGTAGTTGGGCTGTTATGGCATGAGCTAAACTTCTCCTAGGCATTAGCCAATGTGGCTAATCTCTATAATTAGCAGCTTGCCAGATTTTCTTATGGGAGGATGGACACACACACACACACACTGTTATTAGCTTGAGCTAGAACTGAGAGAAGTCTCCAAAGGCTTGCAGTGGCATTCTTTCCTGTCTGTTGCTGTCCGTTGCTTGGCAGATCAATGTGGCAGGCTTAAGTGCTCACTACCATCACCTTTTATTTAAAGTGCTGCAAGTGTGTGCTTAATGAATTATTTATGTATTTATAAAGTCCACTGGTGTGAATTATTTATTTACAGTTGCTGTTTTTGAATATGTGTGGTTAGCAGCATCTAGAAGTACTGACTCTTATACAGTGTGTGGAGTTAATTAGAACAATTCAATGCAGTGGTTTAGACATAAACAAACCTTAATCAAGTTAGTTTATAAAAATGCCATAACTATACTATAAAGACAGTCTTACAGGAATAGTTGGCTCTTGTTAGTAGTTCAGTCCTTTGATTGACAGGTCTGAGAAATGAAGAAGTGGATAGTCACGTCATATTATTATGGGGTGGCAGGTAGCTTAGTGGTTAAGAGCGTTTGCGCCAGTAACCGAAAGGTCGCTGGTTCTAATCCCCGAGCCGACTAGGTGAAAAATCTGTCAATGTGCCCTTGAGCAAGGCACTTAACCCTAATTGCTACTGTAAGTCGCTCTGGATAAGAGCATCTGCTAAATGACTAAAATGTAAATATTAGATTAAGCTGTCCAGTGATACTATCATGGTGATGTGTCAAGCAGAGGCTAGGCAGCATCTTTCTCCCTCTGTTTTATTGGACTGTGTGTGTGCGCTTGTCTCCACAAAGACCTTTGTTTTGGCGGCCCGGCTAAGCTTTTATTATAACACCCAACGCCTCTGCACAAAGTGTTCACAGAGTGTGAGGATAATCAATGTCCCATGTCTGGTGGGCTACAGGGCTACAGATGCTAGTTATCATGCAGAAGGGAGGAAGGAACCAACAACAGTTTGACTGACTGCTGGTGGAGCTGTGATTTGGGTTATGGTGCCTGCTCATGTCATGCCTTGTGTGATGTGTTATTGTCCTCAAAATGTCCCTATATTTAATGTCTTCATTTGCTTTAGAATTACCGGTTTGCGTTTTCTATGTTTTTAGACCATTTTTCAACCATTGGAAATGCTATGTGAACAGTCAAGTACTCAGAACTCCTGGTTTGAGTTATGTACCCTGTTTTTCAGAATATTCTTCAACCTTTGGAGAACCGTTTGAGAAACAGAAAGTCTGTGAGAACTACTGGTTGGAGGTTTCTACCCTGTTGACTGTTATGGGAACAGTCAAGTACTTCAGATTCAGAACTGCCAGTTTAAGTTTTGTACCCTGTCTGTCCAGAGCTGTGGAGGGGAGATGTCGGCTGTGTACAAAGACGACCAGGATGACTGGATGACAGTCTGCCTCAAGTACCTCCTCTTTGTCTTCAACGTCCTCTTCTGGGTGAGCAGCACGAGCAAACTACCCTGGATCTGTTTGTGCTGCATTAGCCAACAACCATGGGAGTTGGCCATAGGAGTTGGCCATAGGAGTTGGCCATAGGAGTTGGCTATACAGCACAAACAGATCTGGGATCAGGCTATAGCAAATTAGCAAGCCCTCCTGTTTGTCTTCAACTTTCTCTTATGGGTGAGTAGCAAGCTAGCCTGGTAAGCTAGCCCGGTAAGCTAGCCCGGTAAGCTAGCCTGGTAAGCTAGCCCGGTCTCAGATATTTTTGTGTTGTACTGCCAAAGACCAAGTGAGTTGGCTTTACAGCACAAAACTGATCTGGGATCTGTTTTAAACCTCTAGTACACAGAAACAATAATTTTCTTCCAGTGACAGGTTCATAGTGTTCATAGGTTCATTCTTGTGTGGCTTCTTATGTTGCTATTTCTTAGCCTAAAGAGAGAGGAAGAGAGAGAGAGAGAGAGAGAGAGAGTTACCATGAGGAAAGAGAGGGAAAGGGGAGAGAAAGGGAGATAGAAACTATTTAACTATTTGCACATCGTTACAACACTGTAATAGACATGAAATGACAGTTGAAATGTCTTTTTATTGTTCATTTCACTTTTGTTTATCAATTTCACTTGCTTTGGGAATGTAAACATATGTTTCCCATGCCAATAAAGTCCCTTGAATTGAATTGAATTGAGAGAGAGAAAGAAAGAAAGAAAGAAAGAAAGAAAGAAAGAAAGAAAGAAAGAAAGAGAGAGAGAGAGAGAGAGAGAGAAAGAGTTACAGAGAGAGGATAGAGGGAGAGAAAAAACATGACAGAGAAATGGAGTGGACTTGGCCCAGTGTACTCTAATATTTATGGCCTGTCGGTGTTGGACCGATGTGCTGTGGATCAAACCTGGTCCCTGGCAGCCTGTGTATGTTTAATGTTTAATAATACAGTTAGCTATTAAAGCTATGTGCTGCTGGGCCCTTAGGCCTGAAAACACTGTCTGCAGAGTAAGGGATCAGATTCAAACAAGTTCTGAAGAGCTGGGGAGCTGTGGATGGGTGGGGAGAGAGAGACACATGGAGAAAGACAGAGAGGGAGGCAGGGCGCTATCGCTCTCTCCCTCTTCAACTTCCCACTGTCATGCTCCCTCAACTAGCCTGGCGCCTCCCAGGTCCCATGCTGTACAATGAGAAAAAATGCTGTAACTTGGCTGCAAGACAGAGTGGACAAATATAGCATGTGTGACAGACAGGGTTCGAACATGAGTCTCCTGTGTAGAACATGACTGTGTTAGCCCACTGAGCTAGAGCCTAGGCACCAGGCCACCACATTTATTTATTTTTTCTTGTGGAAAGTTAACAAAAGTGAAAAAGATTTAAAACAAAGACGTGATCCCCAAAGGACCAGGTCATTGTTATTCACTGAGAGTTTCCTTTCTTCCACCTCTGATTTGACACTTCAAGTAGTCTCTTTTATATCTCTCGTTTTACATTTCACACTAACCCAAAGGCTTCCCTTCAAACCCCACAGTGCATAATAGTAATACCTCCCACTTTCCCCAATGGCCACAGCCCCAGCCTGCCCGTTTCTCTATATTGTAAGTCTGCACCCAAAGATACTACATACTTATACTCCAGAGTTGCCCATTCCTTTAATTTATCACTTTTTCCCCTGGCATGGTGTTTTAGCACTACATATGTAGGACCTGAATTTGAGCCAGTTTGCTACAGCAGGAAAATAATCCTGCAGCAACATTAGACCTCAAATACGCTACACGTTTTACATTTTCTGCATTGCAGGAAGGTTCTGCAACAGGGTGATCAAATTAAGATCCTACATCTGTAGCAGCAGTGTTTGTTGTTTGGGAGTAGGGGCTTCGCGTGTAGAGGAGGAGGAAAGGGATGGGAGGCTGAATAGGAGAGACTCTCCCAGGGATTTCCTGCACGTCCGGGTGTGACATAGATGGGGAAAACAGATTAAGGGCATTGCCACGTCACCCCTCTGATGTGGCCACCACTGTTTATGGAAACAAATCACTCCACTCTGACTCTGTTTGGCTCGCTCTCCTTTTTTGTCACTCCGCTCTCTTCCTTCCTTTCTCTCTCTCTCTTACTGTTTTGGTGTATATCCCCTTACATTTTAAAAAACATTTTAGTCATTTAGCAGACGCTCTTATCCAGCGTGACTTACAGTTAGTGAGTGCATAAATTTTTCAAACTGGCCCCCCATGTGAATCAAACCCACAACCCTGGCATTGCAAGTGCCATGCTCTACCCACTGAGCTACAGGAGCCTTCCTCTCTGACTTATTTTATTGACACCGCGTTCTCTCTCTCTCTGTCGTCCTCCTCTCTGTCTTTCTATCACTCTTTCCCCCTCTCTCTGTCTTTCTATCTCTCTTTCCCCCTCTCTTTGTCTTTGTTTATCTCTCCTTTCCCTCTCTGACTCACTTGTTGACACGTCAACACTCTCCCCCCTACTTCTCATTCTCTCTCCCCCCTCACACCCCTCCTGTCACCTCTCCCACTCTCTCTCCATCTCAATTCAGTTCAATTAAATTAAAATAAATTAAATTCAATTCAATTGGCATGAAACATTTAGTGCCAAAGCAAACATACGGAAACACATGACATCAACCTGTCTCTCTCCTCAGGTTGGTGGAGCGGCGGTGATGGGCGTGGGAATCTGGACCTTGATAGACAAGAGTGACTACCTGAGCCTGCTGGCCTCCAGCACCTTCGCCGTGTCCGCCTACATCCTCATCCTGGCCGGGGCCCTGGTCATGGTCACGGGCTTCCTGGGCTGCTGCGCCGTCATCAGGGAGCAGAGGAGCTGCCTATCCACGGTGAGGAAGCCCTCCCTGGGCAGGGTGACTACTCTAGGCCCCAGGCTTTGTGGAAGGCCCCTGGGTCTTCTGAATGTTTATGTTGATTAAAGGGATAGTTAAAGGACATTACAACATTAGTTAGATGCATTATATTGAATGTAGTGATCGGCTCATAGATAACTTTCAGGATAAGACACTAACTAACACTGTAGTTTGGGTGAGATATCTCTTTAATGGCAGTGTTGGTGTTTGCATTAGAAATGGGCTGGTTATATACTGTAGCTACAGGTGAATGGTAAAACGAGAGCGCACCATGAAACAAGAATGAGAATGGAGCTATCTGCACTCTCTAAGGGAATGTTCATTTATAACATCAGTTTATTCCAATTCAAACTCACCTTGGTTGCACTCAGCACTTTTGGGTACATTGTATGTTTTCCCTTACCCCAGATACCTGTTTCCTTTGAAACGTCCCTGGCCCTGCCGCTCCTTCCCTGCACCCCTGCTCTAGCGTCCCCACTTGTGACTTTCTCTTTTGTGCGTGTGTGTGTGCGTCTGTGTGTGCGTGTGTCTGTCTGTGTGTGTGTGTATGCTGGGAGCTGACAAATGAGCTGACACGCCCCATACTGTCCTCATTCTTTTAAAGGCCGGAGGGGAGCAGGCCAGAGATGAGCCACTAACTCTTCTACTGCAGCGGGACTATTTATAGTAGTGATACATGAAACTGATGGAGGGGGGAGAGGGGGGGTTTGGGTGGGTGGAGGGTGTGTTTTTGTTGTGGGGTTAGGGTGAGCGTGTGTGTGTGTGTTTAAAGGGGAGGGTTGTGTGAGGGGGATGAGTGAAGAGTTGGTTTTCGTCAGATCACTATGGGGGGGGGGAGGGGGGTGTTGTAGGTGGGAAAGAGAGATGTGTGTGTTTGTGTGTCTGTCGGGGTAGAATAAAATATAATGCAATGTTATTGCCAATCAACAATGGCTGTTAAGAATTATCTTTAGTGTGGTGTGTAATAATACACCTCCCACCTTCTTCCATCTGCCATAACCCAATATTCTGGCATTACCACACAAACACACTGTGATGATGTGGTGTGTGTGTGCTTGTGCATGTGCCTATGCGGGTGCATGTGTGTGTATAGCCTGTTAGTGGGCAAGGTAAAGATGGAATGGCTGCTTTAACTCTGTTATAGACTATGCTCTCCTAAATTATGGCTCCCCTGCAGCTGTGTGTGTGTGTGTTTGTGTGTTTGTGTGTGTGTGTGTGTGTGTGATAAACAATGTTTTTGGCATAGCTTTGTTTTTCCTCACCTCCACACATTACATCAGCGACAGGCTGGGAATGAGCATCTGTCTCCCGGTAATGGCCTTGAGCGCAACGCTGCACGCCAAACGCTTTGTGTCCCGCCTCTCTGACAGGTGTGCCTAATTAGCCCCTGTGTGTGTGTGGGAGTGTGTGTTTGTTGCTTCATTTAGTTTTTGTATGATTAATTGTGTGTGTGTATTTAGTGTGTGTGTGTGTGTGTGTGTGTGTGTGTGTGTGTGTGTATAGCTCTCTAAAAAGCTCAAGCACCAGTCTTGTTAGTCCATTATTGCTGTGTGTGTGTGTGCTGTGTGTCTGTGTGTGTGTGTGTGGGCGAAACATACTCACCATTTACATACTCTGCTGTTAAATCCAAACAGTGTTATATCACAATGATACAGGAGAAGATTTGGCACAGCAGATAATGGTTGGTTGGAACAGCATACCCCACAGCCACCCCCATTTCTCATTGATATCAATACATATTGATATCTTCCCAGACTAATGAGCTAATAAGGTGCTAATTAGTCCACTGAGACTTGTGTGATATTTTTAGCTCCTCTCCTTCTCCAGTAGCATACTAATGATGGTTTTGTTTTACCAAAGTGTTTTTCTATTAATGTTGTATTCTGTGGTAATGATTTCTATGAAACACCCACAGTAGATTCGTTTATAGCACCTTAGTTATATCACCCCGTAGCATAGATTTTATAAGCATTGCTATAAGCAACCATAACAGCTCATAGCTCCTTTTAGAAATGTGTTGGATGGATTTTGGATGCACTATAACACTTGATTCATTCATAATGGCTGATGATCCATAGGAGTGAATATACATTTATTTATGCCTCCAGTGCATCATTTAGAACTCATTATTGAAAGGCAGTTTAAATCCCATTTATTATTATGATTCATTATCCAGAAGAGACTCAAAGAAAGTCTTACCTGTATTTTGTCTCCCATGAAGCCTGGATTTCACGTCCAACATAATCATACAGTAGCTAATCTCTGGATCAAAGCTTTATGATTCTGTCAATATTGCTGTTGGAGGTGTTGCAGGTTTTTTTTACTGAGTACTGGTTTGAAGGTGTTGCAGGTTCTTTTTTACTGAGTACTGGTTTGGAGATGTTGCAGTTTTCTTTTACTGAGTATTGGTTTGCAGGTGTTTCAGTTTTTTTTTACTGAATACTGGTTTGGAGGTGTTGCAGGGTTTTTTACTGAGTACTGGTTTGAAGGTGTTGCAGTTTTTTTTTACTGAGTACTGGTTTGGAGATGTTGCAGTTTTATTTTACTGAGTACTGGTTTGGAGGTGTTGCAGGGTTTTTTACTGAGTACTGGTTTGGAGATGTTGCAGAGTTTTTTTACTGAGTACTGTTTTGGAGATGTTGCAGAGTTTTTTACTGAGTACTGGATTGGAGGTGTTGCAGGGTTTTTTTTTACTGAATACTGGTTTGGAGGTGTTGCAGGGTTTTTTACTGAGTACTGGTTTGGAGGTGTTGCAGGTTTTTTTTTACTGAGTACTGGTTTGGAGGTGTTGCAGGGTTTTATACTGAGTACTGGTTTGGAGGTGTTGGAGTTAATTTTTTACTGAGTACTGGTTTGGAGGTGTTGCAATTTATTTTTGACTGAGTACTGGTTTGGAGGTGTTGCAGGGTGTGTGGTGTTCTGTTCATTGTTGTTCCCTCAGGAGCTAGAGAGGTGTTTTATGTCTCTCTTAGTTCTCAGTACATTTAGCTGTCAACAGCATGTCTGGGGCAGAAATCAAAACCTCTCTCTCTCTTTCTCAAATATGAAAGGTATCCCCCTCCCTCTACACTCTGTTCTCTCTCTATTCCCCCTCTCTTTTTCTGCTAGGACAAATATGACAGTCATCTCACACCCCTCATTCATTTCCCCTCATTCATTTCCCCTCATTCATTTCACCTAATTAATTTGCCCTCATTCTGCACACTGTCACATTGCTCTCTATTCCTCTGTTATTTTTTCTTTCTCTTTGTCAGCTTTGGGAATGCGGGTGCGTGACAATACAAAGACACTTGATGGAACGCTTTATATCTGCATTGTCACAATAACTGAGTGACTTTTGGTAGGAGTCTAAGAGTGAGTGTCGCAAAGATCTTAAGTGTGACTGTTCTAAACAGAGACATGCAATTATTGCAGCATTTTGTCTTATAAACAAGAGAGAGTTTTGCCTGTAAGTGTTGAACTGAACTGTGTTAAGACTGATTTATTTCTCCCTCTCTCTCTCTCTCTCTCTCTCTCTCTCTCTCTCTCTCTCTCTCTCTCTCTCTCTCTCTCTCTCTCTCTCTCTCTCTCTCTCTCTCTCTCTCTCTCTCTCTCTCTCTCTCTCTCTCTCTCTCTCTCTCTCCCCTCTCTCTCTCTCTCTCTCTCTCTCTCTCTCTCTCTCTCTCCCTCCCTCCCTACCCCCCCCACCCTCTCTCTCTAGTATTTCTGCTGTCTGTTGCTGATCTTTCTCATAGAGCTGGTGGCAGGAGTCCTGGCCTATGTGTATTACCAGAGGGTGAGTGTGACTACTTCTCCACCTTCATCTTTCATCCTCTTGTGTATCCTTCCCCCTCTTCCTCCCTCTTCCTCCCTCTTCCTCCCTCCCCCCCCCCTCGTATTTGTTTTCTTTAAAAATACTTTGATCTATTAATTGAGCCTGGAGTGCAGTTCTGGGACTATAACCTTGGTTCAATTGCGCTAGTCAAGCTCAGTCAAGCACAGCTAATGTGTTTAAAAGAAAATAAGTACTTATTGAACCCAGGTCTGTTCTCTATACATAACCCTTCCTCCCTTTCCTCTCCATTGCATTTGAGTAGTCGCTTGTGTGTTTGTGTGCACGCGTGCATGCTTGCCTGGTGTGTGTGTGATACCTGTGTAAAGGCCCTGATCTCCAGACAGACCTCAACCCTGAGCCCTGATCTCCAGACAGACCTCAACCCTGAGCCCTGATCTCCAGACAGACCTCAACCCTGAGCCCTGAGATCATCCTAATCTCACACACATCAGTCTCATTCAGTATAATCAGAAATGAATGGTAGACTCAATATCCTGGTGAGGGGAGATCTTATTCACTTTCAAGGGAATGGAGTTGAGTTGAGGTTCAGATAAATGTAAAGATAAGCTCTGACACAAGCAAGACAACCCCACTTCACTCTCCTCTATCACTCTGAGGTGTTCTCTCTCTCTCTCTCTCTCTCTCTCTCTCTCTCTCTCTCTCTCTCTCTCTCTCTCTCTCTCTCTCTCTCTCTCTCTCTCTCTCTCTCTCTCTCTCTCTCTCTCTCTCTCTCTCTCCTTGTCTACCCCCTTCCTCTCTTTCATTCCATCTTCCTTCGTCCCTTCATCCCTTCGTCCCTCTCTCCCTCCCTCTGTCTCTCTCTTCTCTCTTCCTCCCCTAGCTCAGTGAGGAGCTGAAGCAGCACCTGAATCAGACCATGACAGAGAACTACGCCCAGCCAGGGAAAGAGGCCATCACCCTGGCCGTGGACAGACTACAGCAGGATGTAAGGACTCCATCTCCCATGAGCCTTAGTTTTTCTTGAAGGGACAGGAGCACCAGTGGTAAAGATGGTTTACATTAGTTATGGTAGCTAGTTGCTACACTCAACCGATAAAGCCGCCGTAGTACATGCATGCACACACACTATCATCCCTGTTCACCTCGAAGCATGTGAGGTTCAATGTTAATCATATGCAAGGTCACGTCCACTATAGGGCTACAGTATGATGCAAGATGACTTGGTTTACAAAAAAAAATCTGTAATGTGATGTATTTTTTCTGCCTCGTCAATATTTTGTTGATTGATTTTAAATAAATGTGATGGTTTTCAGACAACCACTAAGTGTAGCTTACGGTAAACACAATTCCACTCTTCTTCTTCCATTGGCCAGTTCAAGTGCTGTGGCAGCAACAACTCGTTTGATTGGCTGCACAGTGTGTATGTGACCTCGGCTGAGTCGGAGCGCAGGGTGGTCCCGGACAGCTGCTGTAAGACCATCACCACCCTCTGTGGCTGCAGAGACCACCCCTCCAACATCTACAAGACTGAGGTGGGTGTGACCATTGGAAAATCGTCATTCTATTCAACAGTAAATATGTGCCGAATGGGTTACAATGGACTTTAGGGTGTTGTAAATGGACATTTTCACAGTAAAAATGTGTTATGTTGTCATTCTATTCCATAGAAATGACAGCAGAGCCCAGCACTGTCAGTGGACTTGAATAGTTAATAATTATTTCAGATTTAAACATTTGTTCATATCTAATGGATCAATACAATTCAAGTTGGATCCTAAAATATTCCTTAAAATAATATTTCAAAAATATAAATGGATCTCGACATAGAACACTTGATCAATATTTCAGGACCGAAAGGTTGTATTGGTCTATGCATCATATGATTCCTAATGTCTGAAATGGGGACAGGAAGTTGATATGTCCCTCAGAGCTCCACTACCTCCATACTTATTCTGTCTATGAAACTAAAACAGTCGAACACTCTGGTTTGGAAAGTCACTTTTGCCAACCACTTTTCTCTATTTGACAGGCTTTCTTAACAGTAACGGCTGATAGCATAAGCGCTCGGAGAAATTAATAAAATATTTGAGATGCTCCTTTCGCTTTTATCTGTGACAAGCAGGAGAAGTCTGTGCTCATTTCTCTCTTTCACACACACGCACACGCACACACACACGCACACACACACACACACACACACACACACACACACACACACACACGCCCGCACACACACGTTGCGCTCCTTGGTTCCCGCTCTTATCACTCCATCTGTCAGTGTCACTCCAGTTCAGAGGAGGGAAACTTTGAGAAAATCTCTTTATAATGAAACAAAGTTTATATGGGTGGAACTGAAATATTTACTGTGCATTTAGGAAGTCAGCTATGGTTGACAGCTCCCCACACACTCGGAAAACACTTGGGTTCAAAATGTGCTCGTCAATGTGTTTTCACCTGTCTGGGAAGCTGAGATGTTTTTGAAATGTCCTCAGAACTGTGACTCACAACATGGCTTAAAACAACCCACTCAGTCAAAGCTCTTTGGTAAAACAGTATGACACCGGATGTACGGAGGTGACTGTACATGGATGTTTACGTGCACTCCATCCATCCATGGCTTCTCAATGCCCCCTCTACCCACATCTGAGTGACTGTGCATGTGCATGTGTGTGTGTGTGTGTGTGTGTGTGTGGTCAGAGAAGGATCCTCCTGAGAGAGACCTAATGCATCCCACTGTTCTCTCCACTCCTCTCAGGCTGCCCAAGCCCTTTATCTTACTGTAGTTTGTTCTCTGCAGTGTAACTCTATACCACACACACACACACACACACACACACACACACACACACACACACACACACACACACACACACACACACACACATTCACCAAAGCTGCTCTTTGTTCTGCCGCAGCAATGTGGAGACGGGCCATAGACAGAGCCAGAGAGGGTAGAGTTGATAAATATACTATGGTAACTGAAGAGCATAGCCCTTGTTCACACCCCCTCAAGGATTTAAAAGCATTGGATTGATGTAAATATGATAGACACTGACTACACCAATCAGGTGTGTCTGTGTGTGTATGTGTGTGTTTGTGCGTGTGTGCGTGCGTGCGTGAGTGTGCATCATACATGTGTGGGCTCATGTGTGTGTGTGAAGTGATTTGACCCCTGACCTGTAACCTCTGCACCACAGGGTGGCTGCATCACCAAGCTGGAGCAGTTCCTGGCTGACCACCTGCTGATCATTGGAGCTGTGGGGATAGGAGTGGCCTGTCTACAGGTAGGTCCCCCAACACTGACCAGTGGCTTTATTAACAGGAAATGATGAGCCGTTATTATAGTTCTGTGGTAGCACCTCACTACAGACACAAGCTATCACTATCAGACTACCACAAACTATCATGTTGTTTTTGGGGATTTGTGGTATCACAGATTTCATGGATATCAATATAATGTTGTGATAATAGTGGATGTAATCTGCTACTGTGGATATTGGTAGCCTTACTGTTGAAATTTCTTCAATGCTAGCTAGTATCTTGATGCATAGGTGGGGACAAGCTCAATAGAGATTGTGAACAGAAAGGGAGAGAGATGGCAAGGTAACCTTTGCTTGTTTGTCTTAGTAGAGTAACGGGTTAAGAGGTGAGACTATTGCTTAAAAAAATACACTTTTTTTATATCAATAAAAGGCTTTCCACAAAAATATACAGTACTAGTCAAAAGTTTGGACACACCTACTCATTCAAGGGTTTTTCTTTATATTTTACTATTTTCTACATTGTAGAATAAAAGTGAAGACATCACAACTGTGAAATAACACATATGGAATCATGTAGTAACCAAAAAAATGTGAAACAAATCCAAATATATTTTATATTTGAGATTATTCAAATAGCCACCCTTTGCCTTGATGACAGCTTTGCACACTCTTGGCATTCTCTCAACCAGCTTCACCTGGAATGCTTTTCCAACAGTCTTGAAGGATTTCCCACATATGCTGAGCACTTGTTGGCTGCTTTTCCTTCTCTCTGCCGTCCGACTCATCCCAAACCATCTCAATTGGGTTGAGGTCGGGGGATTGTGGAGGCCATGTCATCTGATGCAGCACTACATCACTCTCCTTCTTGGTAAAATAGCCCTTACACAGCCTGGGGGTGTGTTGGATCATTGTCCTGTTGAAAAAGAAATAATAGTCCCACTAAGCCAAAACCAGATGGGATGGTGTATCGCTGCAGAATGCTGTGGTAGCCATGCTGGTTAAGTGTGCCTTGAATTCTAAATAAATCACAGACAGTGTCACCAGCAAAGCACCCCCACACCATAACACCTCCTCCTCCATGATTTACGGTGGGAACTACACATGGTGAGATCATCCGTTCACAAAGACACGGCGGTTGGAACCAAAAATCTCCAATTTGGACTCCAGACCAAAGGACAAATCTCCACCGGTCTAATGTCCATTGCTCGTGTTTCTTGGCCCAAGCAGGTCTCTTCTTATTATTGGTGTCATTTAGTAGGGGTTTCTTTGCAGCAATTCGACCATGAAGGCCTGATTCACGCAGTCCTCTCTGAACAGTTGATGTTGAGATGTGTCTGTGACTTGAACTCTGTGAAGCATTTATTTGGGCTGGAATTTCTGAGGCTGGTAACTCTAATGAACTTATCCTCTGCAGCAGAGGTAATTCTGGGTTCTGCACTTGAAGAAATGTTCAAAGTTCTTGAAATGTTTCGTATTGACTGACCTTCATGTCTTAAAGTAATGATGGACTGTCGTTTCTCTTTGCTTATTTTTGCTTTTCTTGCGATAATATGGACTTGGTCTTTTACCAAATAGGGCTATCTTCTGTATACCCCCCTTACCTTGTCACAACACAACTGATTGGCTCAAACGCATTAAGAAGGAAAGAAATTCCACAAATTAACTTTTAAGAAGGCACCTGTTAATTGAAATGCATTCCAGGTTACTACCTCATGAAGCTGGTTGAGAGAATGCCAAGAGTGTGCAAAGCTGTCATCAAGGCAAAGGGTGGCTATTTGAAGAATCTCAAATATAAAATATACACTTTTTTGGTTACTACATGATTCCATATGTGTTATTTCATAGTTTTGTTGTCTTCACTATTATTATACAATGTAGAAAATAGTACAAATAAAGAAAAACCCTTGAATGAGTAGGTGTGTCCAAACTTTTGACTGGTAGTGTATATATTTAAAAAAACATAAAAGTGGTTATAATCTTCCTATTACCCCAAAAATGCATCCAGTAACTCCTATTACCGGTCAGACAACCTTTCAATGCACTCTATTACCCCAGCTCTATCCTCTCAGCTGTAATCCGATCCCATTCACATTCTGTGATTTGATTTGCTGAGGCCTCAGATGGACCAAGCTCGTAGCCCTTTCCACCGTATACAGATTAAAAATGGCAGATTTTGTCATTAATAAGCGCCTGAATTGGAACAAAGTGGCTGTACAGTAACATGCTATACATGACGTCAGGGCTCAGATTCTCCTGTTCACAGCGCTGTATGGGTTTTGACTGACAGCCGTTATGAACTTGAGCACTGCTCGCGACAAGAAGATGCCCCCATCCCTCCTGCTAATTGGGCTACGTTTGCACATTTGTTATTGTCTGAGTGCTGTAAATCGAGAGGAGTCTATGTGTTCTGAAAGATGAGACGTTGAGGATGATAATAAATACTGCTTTGATGTCATACAAGCAAACCGCACACCTGTGAGTCCAAATGTGCACTTCACATTTCCGTACTTGAAACTCATGTTGTTTACAGTATAAAGGTTTATGATTGATATAACCCTAACCCTTCTCAGCAGTATCGGAAGAGAAAGGTCCCTCCCTTCAGCCTAATGTGTGATGAGATAGGATGTAAAGAATCGAGGAAAGATAAATTGAGATGGGGCCATGGACAGGAAACGGTATACCTTTCTCTCCCAGCATGCTTTGTAATAACTGTTGGATGGGGCGGCTGCTCTCCACAATCGATCTGCTCTCTGCAAATAAACTACACAGGGACTGGACTGGAATCTCCATCCCCCAAACATGGATTGATCTCCTGAAAATGGTTTACGGTTCAGCCAATGCAATTCATAGATTGGTGTTTTCGTCAAGCTTGGGATGTGATGTTCGGGTTGAGAGGTTTGTTTTTAAAGTACGGTGATGTTTAGTAGCCAAATCCCAGATTAGTTTGTGCTGTCTAGCCAACTCTCGTCATGCTACATGAGTAAGTTATATACAGCACACAATACAGCACAAACACATCTGGGACCAAGCTAGATGTTTTGCGGTCAGGAGCAAGAAATCTCCTATCTAGCTGTGGTACCGCTTACATTTTACATTTTAGTCATTTAGCAGACGCTCTTATCCAGAGCGACTTACAGTTAGTGAGCGCATACATTTTCATACTGGCCCCCCGTGGGAAACGAACCCACAACCCTGGCGTTGCAAGCGCCATGCTCTACCAACTGAGCTACGCCGTTAATGACTAAATAATTCCAGACTGTGCCATTTATTTGCTTATTTACAATATTATAGTCGTATTCTCAATAAATGATCTTCGTATGACGAGAAAACAAGGCTTAGATAATTCATTTCGATTTAATATAACATATTGATACAGCCTAACTGATAAAACTGCACAGTTTTGATTTGTGAAGTTCAAATAGAGTACAGTCTTGCACTTCACGCTATATAGTCAATGTCAAATATCACGATATTAGATTAAACATATATCCCCCCAACCCTAGCTTAGCCCAAACCTGAACATACAGGACTGGTTCCATCTTGGCTACTCCTTCCAACCAACCAGGGTTCCCACTCTTCTCAGTGTTCCGATAGCTTTTCTCCTGGAATTCCACATAGGAGTCATGTGATCATGTCACCGTAGAGACTGTCGACATGAGAATTCGGGGTGCCTAAGAATAACACATTTTTTATGAGCCCAAAAGCCCCTCCCCCTATTATAAAGAATATTAGACAATATATTCCAAAATGATATGCTGACATTATTCCACACACACATTCCGTACACGGGTAAGAAATCTAGCTATATCATTAATATGTGTTAGCGGTACATCGACAAATCACCCATCTTGTCCCAAACTAATTTAGACCAGCTTTTGATCTAAATGGCCTCTTCTCTCTAGGGCTTGAAGGTGTCTCTGTCTGATTGTCTGTCAGTTGTATGTCAGTAATGTCAGTCTGTCAGTGATGTCTCTGTGTGTACTATCTCTGTTTCAACTGTTTCTCTCTGTCTTTAATAATTGAAATATTAATAGTCTCTGTACCTTTGTTCTTAGTTTGGTTGTGTGTATGCTAATCAATTTAGTCTCTGTCCTCTTTCAGTATCCCCCAATACTTTGTCTAATATAGGTCACTAACCCCTCTGTGTGTGTGTATGTGTGTGTGTCTATGTATGTCTGTGTGTATGCATGTGTGTGTGTTTACATGTGTGTCTATGTATGTCTGTGTGTGTGTTTCTGTACGTGCATGTATTTCTCTCTGTGTGTGTGTGTGTGTGTGACCTCTGTAGCTGGCCGGGGCCATGTTGACGGCCTGCTTTATCTATCTGCTGTATAAAGAAGAGGAGGAGGACTTCTCTGCCGTGTGATTGGCTAAGCCTCTGTCTGGTCACACTCGGTGGGGACGGGACAAGGTTGGAGGGCATTGTGGGAAAATGTGTTCTATGTTTGTGTCTATTTGAACATTTCAATGTTTGTTCTGTGTTGGTGTCTGGATGTGTGTATTTCTATGTTTGTGATTGTGTCTATTGTGTGTTTGTGTGTGTGTGAAGAAAACAAAGAGACAGTTGATCTGGTTGCATGCTATTTTTCCTGGCCTGTGCTTTATTCTCGGTACCACCGAGCGACGCCCACCCCGATAGGGACACCAGGCTGACCTCCACATGCATGTTGACCTTTGACCTTTGCATGGCTGAAAGTGCTTGACAACATTATTCACAATCCAAGGAGGTCATGAGCAGAACAAACAGTTTACTGAAGTGCTCCCACAGACTAGACTATGAGATTAATGCCCACAGATAAAAGCGAACGACAGGTGTGCTTCACCAGATTTGAAAGAAACCTGTACAATGAATTTCTCATTGAAACTACTTTCTTAATCTTCCTCGTCATTCCAAACCCTAAACTAACGAGCAGGTAGGAAGTTTTAGCACATTCTGTCATCCATCTCCTCCTTCTCCCTCATCCTTCTCCCTCCTCCCTCCTCCTCCCTCCTCCTTCTCCTTCTCCCTCCTCCCTCCTCCTTCTTCCACCTCCCTCCTCATTCTCCCTCCTCCTTCTCCCTTCTCCATCTCCTTCTCCCTCTTCCGTCTCCTCCTCCCTCCTCCTCCTCCTCCTCCTTCTCCCTCCTTCTCCCTCCTCCGTTTCCTCCTCCATCCCCGTCTCCTCCTCCCTCCCTCCCTTCTTCCTCCTCCTCTGTCTCTTCCTCCTCCTCTGTCTCCTCCCCCCTCCTCCGTCTCCTTCTCCCTCCTCTGTCACCTCCTCCTTCTCCCTCCTCCTCCCTCCTCCGTCTCCTTCTGCCTCCTCCTCAGTCTCCCTCTCCTCCTCCCTTCTTCCTCCTCCTCCCTCCTCCTCCCTCCTCTGTCTCCTCCTCCGACTCCTCCCTCTTCCGTCTCCTCCTCCCTCCTCCTCCTCCTCCTCCTCCTCCTCCCTCCTTCTCCCTCCTTCTCCCTCCTCCGTTTCCTCCTCCATCCCCCGTCTCCTCCTCCCTCCCTCCTTCCTCATCCGTCTCTTTCTCCCTCCTCTGTCTCCTCCTCCTCCTCTCCCTCCATATTTCTGTGAGTTGTGAGTCATCCTCTTCCTCCTCGCTGTGTGTCATGTGGTGCTGGCAGGGTTAGAGGCATCGTAAAAAACGCCCTGAGTGCCGAGCCGCCAAGGCCTTCTTTGACGAGTCTACTCCCCGCGTTGTGACCCCGGTCGATAATACCCTCGGAGAGGAGAAGACTTGGAGGGGGGCCGTTGATTGAATCTCAGCCCTCCCATTTGTCATCCGTCACATACCCCCCTCCAGCCAATGTGGCTCATCTAAGTCCTAACCTCTCAGCCATTTCCCCTGTGTATTATTGTAACTCTGCTTTTGTCTGACAGATCAATGAGACCTTTCATATCCCCTATCCCTTAATAGTGATGATATGGGATGATCCTGTTAGAAATAGTGATGGGTTTAAGGCTATTGGCAACACAAGTGTGTGTGTGTGTGTGTGTGCCTATGTTGCGTGCGTAAAGGCCTGTTGTATCCTCCCATTTCTTCTCTACCCTAATCTCATCTCATTTTATTTATGTCGGCTCCTTCATCCAAACAAGCGGCAACTAAAGCTCCCTTAGACCGTCCTGCCGCTAGCTGAAAAGTACTTATTTTTCTCAGAGCAACCAAAGTACCTACAAAGTTCTACTGTTGTATCCCAGCAGCCCTTCACATCCTTATTTTTTCCTACACACAAAGTATTCATAGGATTTTAAATCTCTAACTGAGATGACTCACAAGTGGAGTTTTGAATGTACTTTATAGAAGCGTTTGCGTACTTAAGGAGAAGAAATATCAAGTGTGTTTGAATAAACAATCCATTTATCTGATGTATAACCTATTAAGTAACTAACAAAAGCAATGTTTAGGGCTTTCTCAAGTAAAGCTGGTCTCAACACTTCCTATTGCAAGATATTTGTGCTCGGTGTTGAGAATTTAGAGTGCACTAGGCAAAATGTTTTGCATCATAAACCCCCAAAGTGCCACACTCCTTGTGTCCATAGACTCCTTTCTAAGTATTTACATATGTTACATTAATAATTAACTTATTATTTTATATGCCTCACACAAAATGCCAAAAACATCATAAAACATATTCTTCACATCATATTTCTTTGTAAAACTTCCATTTCATTGTATCCAATATTTTCCCTCAGTTTAATCTTGTGATTTTATTAGTGGATTAATTATTAATGGTTTATAACACTAAATTAGGGTTTTGAGAATGTTGGCAGTGCTTCAGACAGAAATGTCCTTTGAAAAATGGATGTTGCTAAATGTATGTTTGTTCACAGATTATCTCTCTCCAACAACAGTCATAGTGGGAGCTCTAACATTCACCACTGGCCACCACAGGCCCAATTACACCACTGCTGCAATAATGGCTGCTCGGCACTTCTGTTCCCATAGTAACCATACACTTTCTCACCCTCTCATCCCTAACCCATTCTCCTCATGCTATCCCACTATGCTACCATGACGACTGACCTTTACCCTTGATTGACCTTCACAATTGTGTGTGTGTGTGTTTCAGATCTGTGGGATGACGTTCACATGCTGCCTACACAGAAGGATTAAGTTGGACCCTTATTGAACCCTACAGTCCAGCCCCCCAACACCATCCTGCCTCACGGCCCAGGGAGCAACAATGCCTGCTGAACACTCAACCTTGACCTCTAACCCCTCCTGACCTCTGAACCTTACAATCCAACCCTGCCTGGATCCTTCTGCACCCCTGCCTTGGCTTGGATGCATTCACCGCCCCCCACTCTCTCAAAGACAAGGCCAATGAAGAAGAGATGCTTTGGTATTTTGGTGTTGTTATTTTCTGTAGTAAGCCTACTGCTGTTTATGTAAGGTAGTTCTTACTGTATGTTGTCAATACAGTCAAATCCTTACTGTAGATTTCACAGTTATCAACATTCCACACAACTGGAAGGCAAAGCGAAGTGGTTGTGACTGAGAATCAAGTGTACTGTACACACTCTCATGGTGTTGCTGCTTGCGAAGGGTTGATTATTGAATTAGTGCTATATTCAGTGTGTCACGGATGTGAACCACAATGTGCCTCTGTCATCGTTTTATCACATATTCTCTGATAGCTTTGTTACACCATGGTAATCGATGTTTGATCTACATCACAAAGAAAAACAATCATGAGTTGATTGATACCCACAGAATAATCGAGTAGATATAGGGAAAACTCCATTATGTGTATATAGATGATAGCAAATCTTGATATGAATGAAAATAGCACTAAACGCTGCTAAGAGTAACGTTGCACCTAACGTTTCTGTATGTGTTGCCTCCGTAGTTTGACTAACAAATCTCGTTCTGTGTTGTATGCTATGCTAAACCTACAGTACCACTCTTTCAATCCCAGGACCAACTGACTTGTTTTACGGACACTTTTATTATGCTGGAGAAACGTTGTCATTTACCAATGATACGGGGTCAGATCTTTCTACGTTCCCCCTACTGGTTAGATTAGGATTCAGGGGTTATGGGCGACTTCTGAGGTTTGAACTGTCATGAGTCTGTCCTCTCCTCTGGTGTGGGTTAAGATCCCCATCTAGTGGTGGATATTGGTACATACTCCTGTGCAGTGCTCCTGTAGTATTCTGTGTAGGGTTGCAAAATTCTGAGAACTTTCAATACATTTTCTGGTTTTCCAGAAATCCTGGTTGGAGGATTCTGGATTTCCTGCTTATTCCCTCCTGATTCAAGGATTCCTCCAACTGGGATTTCGGGGAAACCAGGGAATTTGTTGAAAGTTCCCGGAATTTTGCAACCCTAATTCTTTCTCACTGATTCTGGAGCAGCCAGGCAGCCTTGGATCGACTACTGCCTTTAAAGACTAACTACATGAAGGCATGAGATATATTTGATTGTTTTGCTGTTATTCAAAGAGATGAAGACACGTATGCAGATGGTCTTTCTTTCTATTCCCCCAAGTGGCCCACCGAAAGCTGTTCTTGCTGTTCATGTATTTTTCTAATCGAAATGGGTCAAAATATTATATAACATTATAGTATGTATAATATAAGAAATATATAATAAAACATATAAGATATGATCTGGGCTGTTTCTATACTGTATACTGTAGTAATCAAAGTATGCCTTTGTCTGTTTAACAAAAATGTCATAGCTATTGAATTTATGTTGATGGTAGTCTTTAACTGGTTTCCTACATCATTCAATGGTTTGGTATTATTATTCTCAGCAGTTTTCTCTTCGCATCAATGTCTTGAATGTTTTGTTACAGTACATGACTATTGCTACTTTAAGACATCATGTTTATATTTATACTCTTCGATATGAGGAGGGCCTCCCGAGTGGCGCAGTGGTCTAAGGCACTGCATCGCAGTGCTTGAGGCGTCCCAGCCTGTGTCGTTGTTCCATCGCGCTCTAGCGTCTCCTTGTGGCGGGCCGTGCGCCTGCAAGCTGACTTCGGGCGCCAGTTGTACGGTGTTTCCTCCGACCCATTGGTGCAGCTGGCTTCCGTGTTAAGCGAGCAATGTGTCAAGAAGCGGCTTGGCAGGGTCGTGTTTTGGAGGACGCATGCCTCTCGACCTTCGCCTCTCCCGAGTCTGTACGGGAGTTGCAGCGATGGGACAAGACTGTAACTACCAATTGGGGAGAAGAAGGGGTAAAAGTACAAACAAAAATAAGATATGAAGAGAGCTGTACGTGCACAGGCCATGTTTGAAAGAAGTGCGTAGCCTATCTGTGAAGAGCGTTGAAAGGTTAAAAAAATCTGTCAATGTGCTGTTGGGCAAGGTCCTTAACCCTAATTGTTGCTGTAAGAGTGTCTGCTAAATTACTCAAATGTAAAAGCTGGTGTGACATTGGGATGCACTGTATGACTTGTTCTGTACAATATGATTACATAAACGTTTTTTATCTACTCAATAAATATGATACTATATTACTGAATATATTACTCTTTATATAACCACTACTGTTCAAAAGTTTGGGGTCACTTAGAAATGTCCTTGTTTTGGTACAGGTATCTTCTTTTTTTATGCCCATAACCATGTGTATGAGGTGTATATTTTTGTTTCAAAGTAGATTTGTTTAAGACTAGCAATAATCACTCTGTGTGACCCTGATTTAGCCCACTGCAGTAAAAGGTTAAATCGGCTTGAAAATGGCTGTCTAGGAATGATCAACAATCAACTTGACAAAGTAATAGGTGTGGAAAGCTCTTAGAGACTTACCCAAAAAGACTCTGTAATCGCCACCAAAGTTGCTTCTACAAAGTATTGACTCAGGGGTGTGAGTACTTACACTACTGTTCAAAAGTTTGGGGTCACTTAGAAATGTCCTTGATTTCGAAAGAAAAGCAATTTTTTTGTCCATTAAAGTAACATCAAATTGATCAGTGTAGACATTGTTAATGCTGTAAATGGCTATTGTAGCTGGAAATGGCTGATTTTTTATGGAATATCTACATAGGCGTACAGAGGCCCATTATCAGCAACCAGTCCTGTGTTCCAATGGCACGTTGTGTTTGCTAATCCAAGTTTATCATTTTAAAAGGCTAATTGATCATTAGAAAACCCTTTTGCAATTATGTTAGCACAGCGGAAAACTGTTGTGCTAATTAAAGAAGCAATAAAACTGGCCTTCTTTAGACTAGTTGAGTATCTGGAGCATCAGCAATTGTGGGTTCGATTACAGGCTCAAAATAGCCAGAAACAAATAACTTTCTTCTGAAACTCATCAGTCTATTCTTGTTCTGAGAAATGAAGGCTATTTCATGCGAGAAATTGCCAAGAAACTGAAGATCTCGTACAACGCTGTGTACTACTCCCTTCACAGAACAGCGCAAACTGTCTCTAACCAGAATAGAAAGAGGAGTGGGAGGCCCCGGTGCACAACTGAGCAAGAGGACAAATACATTAGAGTGTCTAGTTTGAGAAACAGATGCCTCACAGGTCCTCAACTGGCAGCTTCATTAAATAGTACCCGCAAAAAACCAGTCTCAACGTCAACAGTGAAGACGCAACTCCGGGATGCTGACCTTCTAGGCCACAATAGCCATTTACAACATTAACAAGGTCTACACTGTATTTCTGATCAATTTGATCAATAAAATTCATTTTCTTTTCGAAAACAAGGACATTTCTAAGTGACCCCAAACTTTTGAACGGTAGTGTATATATTAATGTTGTGGAAGATTGTGGTTGGGTTGAATCCTCTAGTAGTGCTGAATATATTATATGTTATGGTGATATGTTGTCACTAGGTGGAGACAAAGTTGTTCCCCTACCAAGCAATTGTTATCATCCAAGGATGTTTTGTCTTCCTCAGTTCCTATATGGATTTATCAGTTAGTTAATGTTAATGTTTGTTACCACTTCCTTTAACCTGTGGATAGGTTATTTTTCACAGGACAAAAAGTACATACTTCAAATCCCACTGAAACGCCATGATTATTGTAATATAAAACATGGTATCTTTGTTCTATTCACCTATTCTCCTAACCTCGTACAACCATAGCTCAGCAGTAATCAGCCTGGTAATACTGGGATACTATTCTCCATCAATCTTACAGTATTGATGCTTCACTATGCTTGCTGACTGCATTTGCACTTAGGCCAACTAGATTCCCTCAACTCAATACACCATTATGTACACATACAAGAGTGCTGTGGCCATAGCATGATTCATCTGTAGGTTAATGGTATTACCATATGACTGGGGATGCATCCCAATATTCTTTAATAGCTCCCTCATTTGCTTTCTTTCACAAGCACTGATCTGACATTACATGTTAAGTGGGTGCAGTGTGATGCAGTGTGATCCAATGCTTTCATCAGTCAGTAAGGGAAGGAAGCAAGGAGAGGAAGCCAGTTTAGAGTGTTGGGACACAGTCCAAAAAAATCTGTCAATTAGGGAAGGAGATGATGAGGGGAAGCCAGTTTAGAGTGTTGGGACAGAGTCCAAGACATCAGTCGGTTAGGGAAGGAGATGAGGAGGGGAAGCCAGTTTAGTGTTGGGACAGAGTCCAAGACATCAGTCGGTTAGGGAAGGAGATGATGAGGGGAAGCCAGTTTAGAGTGTTGGGACAGAGTCCAAGATACGGGGGAGTCTAGCAGTCTGTCAGTACTTCCATCTCCATCAGCAAGCAGAGGATGGCTCCTACACACACAGACACACACACAGACACACCCACATGAAATAATACTACAGTTTACTATAGAATAATACAGTATTTAATATAGAATAATACAGTATTGACTATGGAATAATACAGTATTTACTATAGAATAATACAGTTTACTATAGAATAATACAGTATTGACTATAGAATAATACAGTATTTACCATAGCATACTACAGTATTTACTATAGAATACTACAGTATTTACTATAGAATAATACAGTATTTACTATAGAATAATACAGTTTACTATAGAATAATACAGTATTTACTATAGAATAATACAGCATTGACTATATAATAATACAGTATTGACTATAGAATAATACAGTATTTACTATAGAATACTACAGTTTACTATATAATACTACAGTTTACTATAGAATAATACAGTATTTACTATAGAATAATACAGTTTACTATAGAATAATACAGTATTTTACTATAGAATAATACAGTATTAACAATAGAATAATAGAGTATTTACTATAGAATAATACAGTATTTACTATAGAATAATACAGTATTTGCCATAGCATACTACAGTATTTACTATAGAATACTACAGTATTTACTATAGAATAATACAGTATTTACTATAGAATAATACAGTATTTACTATAGAATACTACAGTATTTACTATAGAATAATGCAGTATTTACTATAGAATAATACAGTATTTACTATAGAATAATACAGTATTTATTATAGAATACTACAGTATTTACTATAGAATACAGTATTTACTATAGAATAATACAGTGTATACTATAGAATTTTGTAGTATACTGTAGAATACTATAGTAAATACTACGTTATATTTACAGACCACAAAGACACTACAGTAAATACTACAGGAATGTCCGCAAAACACTACAGTCTGCAAAAACACTACAGTGAATACTACAGTAAAGTATGCAAAAACACTACTATAGTATTTAGCCATAGTATACTATAGTCTTTTTCATGTGGGCACACACGCATACACACACACACACACACACACACACACACATACACACACAGCGTGCTTTACACACACATTGGTGGGTGAATTGGAAGCAGCAGGAGATACATCCCTCCCATAGTGGACTCTGCACATCATCCACATCATCCACACACACCTTCTTCCTCTCCCATATCTCACCCTCTGACAGCCAGTGGGTGGATGTTTCAGAGGGTCAGCTACTAACACGTTGTGGTCTCCACACACACACACACACACATACACACACAGCGTGCTTTACACACACATTGGTGGGTGAATTGGAAGCAGTACCATATTGTACACACACATACACTCACATGCAGGCGTATGCACGCACACAGGCACACACGCACACACGCACACACACACACACACACACACACACACACACACACACACACACACACACACACACACACACACACACACACACACACACACACAGCACTTCTGGTCTGGATATATTTTTACATTGATAATGTGCTGCTTGAATATGAGTAATTTTGAGAAAATAACCCATATTGATTCCATTGATTCCCATGCCATGTGGAACTCAGTTAGTGTATGATGATATCGTTGTGGCATGGATATCTAATGTCAGAAAAGGGTTTTGTCCTCAACACATATAATATATTTTGGCACTTTACAACACAACCATTGTCCGAGTAGTAAGCCTACACCTACACTCAATATGTGTGAAAACGCTGGAACTATGAATGAATACGGTTGATGTAAAGGAAGTGCCGTGGGCCCCGTGTAAACTGATGCATGTGTGTGTAAATGCAACTCCTCCTCACCTGTCTGTGGAGTCATGAGACTGAAAGTGGTCTGGGTCTCTACTGGGTTTAGACTGGGCCTGGAACAGATCTGACCTGTCTGTGTGGACTGGGTCTAAACATGGCCTGGACTAGGTCTGGACCAGAGAAATAGAATGAGATTCTATGGTCTGGACAGATTTGGACTGTCTTAGTTTGGACTTAAGTTTGGACTTGGTCTACTTTGTCTTGACTAGATCTGGACTGGGTCTACGCAAGGACTTGGTCTGGACTGAATCTGGACTAGACCTATTCTAGATTGCCTGTTACCTGGGGTCTGGACTAGACCTATTCTAGACTGCCTGTTACCTGGGGTCTGGACTAGACCTATTCTAGACTGCCTGTTACCTGGGGTCTGGACTAGACCTATTCTAGACTGCCTGTTACCTGGGGTCTGGACTAGACCTATTCTAGACTGCCTGTTACCTGGGGTCTGGACTAAACCTATTCTAGACTGCCTGTTACCTGGGGTCTGGACTAGACCTATTCTAGACTGCCTGTTACCTGGGGTCTGGACTAGACCTATTCTAGACTGCCTGTTACCTGGGGTCTGGACTAGACCTATTCTAGACTGCCTGTTACCTGGGGTCTGGACTAGACCTATTCTAGACTGCCTGTTACCTGGGGTCTGGACTAGACCTATTCTAGACTGCATGTTACCTGGGGTCTGGACTAGACCTATTCTAGACTGCCTGTTACCTGGGGTCTGGACTAGACCTATTCTAGACTGCCTGTTACCTGGGGTCTGGACTAGCTCTGGACCTTCTCCCTGTGGTCCCCAGTCAGACTTCAGAGCTGCTAAATGGGGCTCCTCCTGCTCCTGGCCTGTGGGGTATACTACAAAGCATCAATGAGTTAGCCAGCTAACTTTGATCAACAACCAGAAATAACCACACATTTTCTGGTTCATTATGAATGCTAAACTTGATATGTGTTTTTGGTTGTTGGGTAAACTAGATCATGTTAATTTCAAGCTTATCTTTCTAAAAAATAAAAGGTTATGTACAAATATTTAGGCATGTTAGCTGGCTAACTCATTGAACCTGTTATGTAGTATACCCCTCTGGCCTACTTGTGGGAATGAATGCATTATATTAGCTACGGCAGTAAATGTGTTGGACAGATTCCTCCGGGGATCAAAGGCGGATAACCAAAGCACCGGCAGGCAGAGTGCATGAGGCCATAGTGCCAGCATAAATCCACCATAATATTGCTGTCAGCATAAGGCCATGTGTTGTCAGCCTCACAGAACCAGCAAACACAGAGAGATGCCAGATGTGCTGGTTGGAGTGGGTGGAAACTGCCTGCAACCACTGATCTGAGGTCAGATATATTTGATTGGTATTATGGTTGAGTTTAGGCTCGGAGGTGGGGTAATCTGATCCGATCTGTGGTTAGCAGGTAACCTCTTATCTTAGATAGATTTCACATTGTGTTAGCTTCCCATTTCATTTAATATATCATGTAGCTTGAGAATGAAGGCTATGTGAGGTTTACACATCTCGGCCATGAAATTGAATTAAGACGTACAAACACATGATTAGATCCATGACAAATGCATTAACTAATATTCTAAACAGAGATGTATTCCATTATGTTAGTGCAAAGGGGGATGTTGTTTCCCCAGAACAAGAGCGCTTTTATTTTGAAATACCAGAGTTCTGCTACTTTTATTTTGAATCAGCAGCAGAGTGATAGGGTTGACTGGGTCAATGAGGTCACATTAGGGGTTAACACATTTTCTATTAATGTGTATTTCCTTATTATTTTACCATAACAATGGTATTGTGTAATTTCTAAAATCAATGCAAATCCGTATGATCTGTAGGCCTAATCTTAGCACAGCTATAAGAGAATACGAAGATAAAATATCATAATGGTTCGATCCATTTCCTGGTTTAACGTTACATTGTCTAGATGGGATACAGCTTTTGTCAAATTGACTTCAAAAGTCGATTTTTGACGAGTCGACAGAAGGAACCCCATTATGATTGTCTCAATATTCAGGTATGCTATCCATGTACAATCACACAGCCTAGCCTATGGCTATGATGCTGCCCTCAGCATGAGACAATGACGAGGACACCCCCTCAAGTGGGTACAAGGAACAGTATTACTATTGTTCCTGAGCATTGGACTTTGTTATTTAGTATATTGCCTATTGTCCAGGATATGAACTCAGTGATGACACCACACCAATTAATTAACAATGGTGTCACACGGACTTGAACAGAGACATGTTGGGCTAGGGGGAATGGGATGGGGAGTTAGGGGACATGTTGGGATAGGGGGAATGGGATGGGGAGTTGGGGGACATGTTGGGCTAGGGGGAATGGGATGGGGAGTTGGGGGACATGTTGGGATAGGGGGAATGGGATGGGGAGTTGGTATAAACTAAGTGTGTAAATTGACATGAATATTGTACCTGTAACAAAGCAAATAAAAAAAAGTGCTCAAAAAAATGTATAATTGATATTTTTTTCATTTTAGCTAACCCTACACTTTTCCTAACCTTAACCTAATTCTTCTAACCTGCTACGTAAATTCTCCCAACCTGCTACTAAAAGTAAATTTGGACAAAAGCTGTATCCCTTCTAGACAAAACCATTTGTTTTGCACTCGTTTCAGCTTACATCACCTGCGAGAAGGTAGGCAATTTTCTGCTCTATTTATTCTGACACTAAAATGTATAAATATCGCTCCATGGCCATTACAGAGTAGTCATATTTTCCTTGTCGACTTTGTTTATGCATTTTGTCACAATTCTGTTTCTTAGAATTGAATATTTGTGCCCCAGCTTCATAGCCGTGGGAAGAAGGGGTGCTGAGAATGCTGCAGCACCCCCGATAAGCTTGCCCAGCTTAACTCAACAGAATGTTCACAGCCATTATCGATGCTCGAACTGCTAGCCAGCAAACAGTGCTTTAGCGTTAGCCAGGGCCCATCAATACACTGGTTTTACCAAAGGAAATAACACAGTATGAGCATAGTTTAAAGTTAACAACATGCTAAGTTTTAACTATTTATTTTTTCCTCGGTAGAACCAGTGTATTTGTATTTTCACTGGTCAGACACCGAGGGTTATTGCATTCATTAGAACTGCAAATATGCTGCCTTTTTTATATGAGAATTGCAAATATAATTTAATTTTCATTCATTTATTCGTATTGTAATATCTTGTAAACTTGTACCACATGCTTTGCTCTATCGCTTTATAAAACTCTATGCAATAATGACCTTTGACCTTTCTATGCAGGAGGCCAAAAGTAAATACTCAGATCCACCCCATCAGTCGTTGTGGTGTCGCCTTTATACTCTGAACACAAGCCAGAGCGAAACCTCTGCCATTTACAAGACCCTGCATGCAATAATGACCTTTGACCCTTCCTTAAACAGGAAGCGTGGGCTTAGGAAGGGTCCCCATGTAGAGAAAGCTGTGGTTTTCAAGGTATGTGTGTGTTGCGTTCAATCTGTGTGGGCAAGTCCATGGGAGACAGAGTGAGATGGAAACAATGTAAAGTGTTTCAAGACGGACTTCAAATCCAGGTCTATGATGATGATGATGATGATGGATACCAAACATCAGGCGGGTGGTCTGGAGGTTACCATGACCACACCATGAATTGACATTTCCTTTTCAGTCTCTAATGGCGTTTTAAAAAGGAAGTGGCTGTAAACAATGAGAAAGACCCAGCAGGAGTCTCTGACATGGGAGTTAAAAATTGACACCTAAGATGGATGCCGGCTGGGCCTCCTGCTGCTCTCTGGCCGTGATATGGAAGCGCAGTGTGTCCTACCACTCAACAGAAGGTCGAAGTTCAAACCCTAAGAATAGCTGTCACCTGGAGGTAAGTGATGTGCCATTGTTTAACTAAATTTCCCACTGTGTTGAAGACAAGTGTACAGGCCCCAGCAGTGACGGAACTGAAGAATAGTTGTCAGTGCTGTAGTCTAGCTTGGTGTGTTTGGGTCAGTGCCCAGGCCATGTTGGTGTATTGTATTGACTTTGCAAGTGGTCTGGAGGTGTTGAAGCATGTGTGTTTATGATTTGTAATGCTTTGTCTGACTAGCTTCTGACTGTGAATCTCTTCAACACATGCTCCGGAACTTTGGTGACTACTACGTATTTTTTTAAACTCCCGCTTTGCGCTTGATGTGTCAATGTGTAGTTCATACATGCAGAATTACTGTCTTACCTCAATTAGCCACGAAGTCCCTAGTTTGAAAGCGACTGTTTTTCTGGAAGCTGTGCTGCGCCATTTCCCCTACATTTTCCCCCATTTGAGTCAGCCCCCTAGCAATTAGAGTTCAACCAATGAGCTTCAGCCACTTGCCGTTTGAGTGACAGGTAGCAAGAGGCACGTCATGCACACACACAGCAGAGTGAGAGAGAGAGCAATCAATCACATGGTGTACATATCTACACATGGTGTGACGTCGTACGCAATTTTCAATGACCACTTTTGGCTCGTTAGCGCTACTTTCAGAACTACTGGCTAAAAAGTATAAAAAAGTACCTGAGAATCTCTTTCAGCTAGCGTAGTATTGTTTGAAGCCAGGGTCACTCATGTGATGAGTCAATGAAGTGGCCCAAATGCTTGTCGTGCTAAGTTAAAGTAACTCATAAGTGATCACCTTTAACCTGGGTTGTCTTTGGCAGTGGCTGATGAGGTCAACATACATACAATTTATTTGGATTTGTTAGCGTTTTTGTGGATGCATGAAGTTCCAAGCTGCATCTTGCATCCAACATCCTTTTTGTTACTTACAGTATATGGTTGTTTTATGTAGGCCTAATACTTTAGTTTGTTGTGTGTGTGCGCACATTTGCACGTGTGTGTGTGTGTGTGCTTCCGGGCATTTAGATATTTTGTGTGAATGTTTTGTGTGAATGTTTACACAGAATCATATCTGAGCATATCTCTCCTGCCTCAATGCCGTCCCCAAAGGGCCGGTCAGGCTTCTTGAGTAATGAGAATGGGTGCCATTAGTTTTAACCCTGCTTTTTAAGCCAATAGAAAGAGAGGAG